>NC_069500.1:391549996-391818430 GCF_027579735.1 Bombina bombina
TAGACACCTACAAAACATATAAATGTAATGCTGTGTAATAAGATGAGAACCTATAGACAATATATAGACCTAAAATTTGTCAAAAAACAGATATTTGATAACAAAGATAACATAGACACAGTTATATAACAGTTAGGTATGTCAAAAAATGGAATAGACACAATGGATTATATTCACATTAATATCATGAACACAGTTATATAGCAGTTAGGTATTTCAAAACAGAATAGACTTAATTGTATTAATTTGCATTAAATAGTCAATATATCCTATATTAGAAACTGCAAAAATAAATAATAAATTACCTTGTTATAGACTGCCTCTAACAGCAATGACGAGTAAACTCAAAAAGAGTGTATAAACTACATATGGTAGTAAAAGTTACAACGTAACCTGCAATTTATAGAAGTATATAGTGAGGTCTAAAAAACACCAATTTATGGAAAAAGTTCCAAATAATAATACTATACATTGTGATATTACATTGCACATTGAATACCATATAACTCATAATGCTGAAAACGGTACCAATGTAAAGATCAAATGTGTAGTCACTAACTTATCTGTGCCTACAGTTCAAAGTAGTGTTAATATAAAGACTATTGTTAATTCAACTTAAATCTTAAACTCAGATGGTGACTGACTTATCTGTGCCAAAAGTTTAGAATGTCATGTTCAGAATTGAAACCCACTGGCACCAAGCAATTTAACTTAAATATCCAGTAGGTTTCCTGTCTGCACAGGGATGATAGTCTATCACCTCCCCTAGGGGATTTAGGAATTTGCTCTATCGCTTGCCACTTGAAAGTTGCTACATCACCATAGTGTATATCCAAAAAATGCCTAGAAAGAGCCGAGCACGGCTTCTCACCAGAGATATAGGATAAATGCTCCCTGATCCTTGTACCAACATCCCTAGTGGTTCTACCTACATAGGATTTCAAACAGCATGTACACTGTATAAGATAAACTATGTAAGTACTCTTACAATTGATACATCCCTTAGTATTAAATGTCTCACCAGACTGGCTTGATACAAATGATCTACCCACTCTGATGTGATCACAGGAGGTGCAAGTACGTCTGCCACATCTATAGGTACCCTCATGCGTTAACCATGAATTGTTAACAATTGGCTCTTTGAGCAAACTTGGAGACAGTATGTTTCCCAACGTGGCAGCTCGTCTCGCTACAAACATACAGCCATCTTCAACCTTGCCCCTCAATTTTTTGTCACCCATCAGTATCGGAAGATTTTTTGCAATAATATTACAAATATCTCCGTACTGATTCGAAAACTGTGTGACAAATTTAGGTTTGGTACCAGTAGATAGATGCTTCCTATTTCTTGGAGGACCTCTGAGCAAAGATGCCCTGTCCATTTTATTTACCTCGGACTGGGCCTTATACACAACCTCTCGCGGATAGCCTCTTTGTCTGAGTCTCTTGCTCAAGTCCTTACTCTCCTTCTGGAAATCACATTGCTGGGTACAATTGCGTCGCACCCTCATAAATTGGCCCTTGGCTATACCGTCAAAGACATGCTTCGGGTGACTACTTTTAGCGTGTAGCACGGTATTACCAGCAATGGGTTTCCTATAGAGAGAAGAAACAACCTTATTCGCATCTGGGATACCCTTGAGGGTGATATCCAAAAAGCAGATATCCGTTTTATTCCACTCAAAGGTGAACTGGATACCTACTTCATTGGTGTTCAAATATTCCACATATCTCATGGCAGAAACATAGTCACCTGACCAGATCAAAAGCAGGTCATCAATATAACGTACATACTTAATAACCTGATGCGAATAAGGTTGTTTCTTCTCTCTATAGGAAACCCATTGCTGGTAATACCGTGCTACACGCTAAAAGTAGTCACCCGAAGCATGTCTTTGACGGTATAGCCAAGGGCCAATTTATGAGGGTGCGACGCAATTGTACCCAGCAATGTGATTTCCAGAAGGAGAGTAAGGACTTGAGCAAGAGACTCAGACAAAGAGGCTATCCGCGAGAGGTTGTGTATAAGGCCCAGTCCGAGGTAAATAAAATGGACAGGGCATCTTTGCTCAGAGGTCCTCCAAGAAATAGGAAGCATCTATCTACTGGTACCAAACCTAAATTTGTCACACAGTTTTCGAATCAGTACGGAGATATTTGTAATATTATTGCAAAAAATCTTCCGATACTGATGGGTGACAAAAAATTGAGGGGCAAGGTTGAAGATGGCTGTATGTTTGTAGCGAGACGAGCTGCCACGTTGGGAAACATACTGTCTCCAAGTTTGCTCAAAGAGCCAATTGTTAACAATTCATGGTTAACGCATGAGGGTACCTATAGATGTGGCAGACGTACTTGCACCTCCTGTGATCACATCAGAGTGGGTAGATCATTTGTATCAAGCCAGTCTGGTGAGACATTTAATACTAAGGGATGTATCAATTGTAAGAGTACTTACATAGTTTATCTTATACAGTGTACATGCTGTTTGAAATCCTATGTAGGTAGAACCACTAGGGATGTTGGTACAAGGATCAGGGAGCATTTATCCTATATCTCTGGTGAGAAGCCGTGCTCGGCTCTTTCTAGGCATTTTTTGGATATACACTATGGTGATGTAGCAACTTTCAAGTGGCAAGCGATAGAGCAAATTCCTAAATCCCCTAGGGGAGGTGATAGACTATCATCCCTGTGCAGACAGGAAACCTACTGGATATTTAAGTTAAATTGCTTGGTGCCAGTGGGTTTCAATTCTGAACATGACATTCTAAACTTTTGGCACAGATAAGTCAGTCACCATCTGAGTTTAAGATTTAAGTTGAATTAACAATAGTCTTTATATTAACACTACTTTGAACTGTAGGCACAGATAAGTTAGTGACTACACATTTGATCTTTACATTGGTACCGTTTTCAGCATTATGAGTTATATGGTATTCAATGTGCAATGTAATATCACAATGTATAGTATTATTATTTGGAACTTTTTCCATAAATTGGTGTTTTTTAGACCTCACTATATACTTCTATAAATTGCAGGTTACGTTGTAACTTTTACTACCATATGTAGTTTATACACTCTTTTTGAGTTTACTCTTCATTGCTGTTAGAGGCAGTCTATAACAAGGTAATTTATTATTTATTTTTGCAGTTTCTAATATAGGATATATTGACTATTTAATGCAAATTAATACAATTAAGTCTATTCTGTTTTGAAATACCTAACTGCTATATAACTGTGTTCATGATATTAATGTGAATATAATCCATTGTGTCTATTCCATTTTTTGACATACCTAACTGTTATATAACTGTGTCTATGTTATCTTTGTTATCAAATATCTGTTTTTTGACAAATTTTAGGTCTATATATTGTCTATAGGTTCTCATCTTATTACACAGCATTACATTTATATGTTTTGTAGGTGTCTATTACGCAGCATTTGTTATTAACCAATCAGTGTGTTTTTAACCCTTTTTAAGGGTAGCAACATGTGTGTACAATTATGTCTATGATTACGGTCCTGTGTGACCGAAACCGGTCAGACGTTTCAGCTTGGCTGCGTTTGGTTTGTCCTGTTTTTTGTCTCCTATTTTAACCAACATGGATTAAAGCTTATTTCATTTAATATAAGTGTGAGAATCAGTTATTTTTTCTCTTTTTTATGCTTAAATTCGTAGTGGGTACAGGGACCCGCTTCCTGATTCTTTCACTCCTTTTTATATGTATACATAGTATTGCACTATAGCCCAAGTGAATGCTGTTTTTTCTAATGCCTACAAGTGATTGACAACTCTTTCCACTGAATCTAATTGGAGCAGCTGTACCACGTGGTCCTTGTCTGTTTGCCTGGGGGCCTTGGAGTTTGGAGTGGCCACAACATCGCCGGAAGCACTTTTCGGATGAAAGTGGCATTTGAATAAACACGTCTCCACGAGACCATTGGAAACAGCGCAACTAGCGAAACAGCACTAGGGGTGAGTGAAGTTACTAACGAAGTGTGCTTTGTATACTGTGGCTTTGCCCCGGTTGGTCTGGAAGTGGCTTATACCCGGATGACCCGCTGAGCATAATCCAGTTCCCCGTCCGTGATAAATACGGAGGGTGATCAGGTCTCAGTGCGGCTTACCTGAGGGCAGTATGCATGAATTGAAGTAAGTCTCACCTACCTAGGCTATGTTATGCTATTCTGTACAGAGAAGTGGTTGAGTTTGCAAAGCAGTATCATTTATTGACACCATTTGTTCATCTTCCTACCTTAGCATACAAATGTGTTACATTTTATCATACTGGAATCATACTAAGTAATAGAGTTTCCAACAGACTGAAAGATGGAGACAAACAGAACTTGGCTAAAATCTGCAAGGAATATCATTAAAAGCCTCAGTGAAATCAGGTTTTGCATCTCAACTGAACAATTTACACAGACAGATCTTTTCTTAGAATAATGTCTATTCCATACCATTAGAAGAGCTGGACAGGATTTTCAAATTCAAGGTCAATCCTACTCCAATTGTTAAACCAAACAGTTGTGCTTGGTGTATTTTTTAAACTTTCAATATGGCATGTCTGGTAAGAATGTATTTTTGTTTAAAATACCCTGTAGTGGGCTTTTCAAAGATTGCTGTTAAACATGTATAAATATTTTGCATGAAAAATTTTAAGATAAAACTAGATTAAAACTATCAGGAAATATGTGTTATAACTAAAATGTTTATTATGATATGCTGATTGAAACCACTCACACATTTGTACTGGGAACAGTCTTCTAAATACTTCTTTTTATCAGAGAAACATTGATTTTTTAAAAAAATAATATAAATAGTTAAATATTTCATTTTTAGATAGCACAGAGATTTAAAAAAAAAAAATAAAAAAAAATAATAGTATCCCACTAACCATGCATTCTTCAAGATAAATTAGCTAAATAGTATGGGCAATAATGGGACGAGAGTCACATTTAGGTAGATAATATTTTTATATTATATTTCTTTTCATATACAGCTTATGGATAACAGGAAAATAATTTCTTGATTGTTTCTATAAAGAAATAGAAAAAAAAAATCCAACAAGAAATTAAGTTTTTCTCTTGATCCATTATTGTTACTAAAATTCCGTATTGCAATATGTGTCTGAGCAAAAGGATGAAGATTGATAAAGGCAAAAACCATTAAAATGCTGACACCATTGATCCTATATGCATGGGCAATCCATCATACTCTGTGAAATTGCTTGTGTGGAAAGAATGCAACTGCTTGAATTTAAGTGGAAATATATTAACACACATTTAGCATATATAGCATTTGTTAACCTAGAAAAGGCATAATGGTTTTGGCTTGATCACTGTAGCCAGCCAAGTTTAACACAATGTTCTGCCCTTGTTGGAACATCATCTACACAAATTATTTCCAATTTAGAGTAGAAGCTCTATTGTTAGCTGCTTCCTTATAAGACTCTGATCATTAGAAAATTGAAAATAAAAGGCAGAAATAAGAAGTAAATTTGTCACATGGATTTTCATATAGTAACACTTTGTAATTCATCTATAGACCTCACAAGCAGAACAATTCTGTTCATGTTTGGTTTTCATCTAGTTTTACACCTTAGTAAAGGGACAGTAAAGTCAATATTAAATGATCATGATTCAATTTTAAACAACTTCCCAGTTTACTTCTATTATCAAACTTGCTTTGTTCAACTTGGTTTCCTTTATTAAAGAGTAAACCTAGAAAGGAGTGTGTACATCATTCTATGGCAGCAGTTTGCAACTATGTATAACATTGGTAAAATCATTGTTGCAAACTTCTGCAAGATGACTAAATAACACATGCATTCTTCTGAGCTCACCTAGGATTTATCTTAGTAACAAACAGGTAGATTACGAGTTGTGCGTTCGTCGCCGTTCACTGAATCTTCAATGCAAGGTACGCAATTCAAGATTTTAGCAGCTCTAATTCCTATTGGCTGATTCAAATTTTTCAGCCAATAGGAATGCAAGGGACGCCATCTTGAATCGCGTATTTTGCATTGAAGATTCAGTGAACGGCAACGAACGCACAACACATACGCCTAGATTTAGAGTTTGGCGGTAGCCGTCAAAACCAGCGTTAGAGGCTCCTAACGCTGGTTTTTACCGCCCGCTGGTATTTGGAGTCAGTCATTAAAGGGTCTAACACTCACTTTGCAGCCGCGACTTTTCCATACCGCAGATCCCCCTACGCCAATTGCGTATCCTATCTTTTCAATGGGATCTTTCTAACGTCGGTATTTAGAGTCTTGGCTGAAGTGAGCTTTAGAACTCTAACGACAAAACTCCAGCCGCAGAAAAAAAACAGGAGTTAAGAGCTTTTTGGGCTAACGCCGGTTCATAAAGCTCTTAACTACTGTGCTCTAAAGTACACTAACACCCATAAACTACCTATGTACCCCTAAACCGAGGCCCCCCCCACATCGCCGCCACTCGATTAAATTTTTTTAACCCCTAATCTGCCGACCGCACACCGCCGCCAGCTACGTTATACTTATGTACCCCTAATCTGCTGCCCCTAACACCGCCGACCCCTATATTATATTTATTAACCCCTAATCTGCCCCCTCAATGTCGCCGACACCTACCTATACTTATTAACCCCTAATCTGCCGACCGGACCTCGCCGCTACTATAATAAAGTTATTAACCCCTAATCCGCCTCACTCCCGCCTCAATAACCCTATAATAAATAGTATTAACCCCTAATCTGCCCTCCCTAACCTCACCGACACCTAACTTCAAGTATTAACCCCTAATCTGCCGACTGGACCTCACCGCTACTATAATAAATGTATTAACCCCTAAAGCTAAGTCTAACCCTAACACTAACACCCCCCTAAGTTAAATATAATTTAAATCTAACGAAATAAATTAACTCTTATTAAATAAATTATTCCTATTTAAAGCTAAATACTTAACTGTAAAATAAACCCTAATATAGCTACAATATAAATTATAATTATATTGTAGCTATTTTAGGATTAATATTTATTTTACAGGCAACTTTGTAATTATTTTAACCAGGTACAATAGCTATTAAATAGTTATTTACTATTTAATAGCTACCTAGTTAAAATAATTACAAAATTATCTGTAAAATAAATCCTAACCTAAGTTACAATTAAACCTAACACTACACTATCAATAAATGAATTATATAAAATACCTACAAACAAATACAATTAAATAAACTAACTAAAGTACAAAAAATAAAAAAAGAACTAAGTTACAAAAAATAAAAAAATATTTACAAACATTAGAAAATATTACAACAATTTTAAACTAATTACACCTACTCTAAGCCCCCTAATAAAAAAGGGCAATTTGCGGGACATGCCCCAAAAAATTCAGCTCTTTTGCCTAGAAAAAAAACATACAATACCCCCCCCCAACATTACAACCCACCACCCACATACCCCTAATCTAACCCAAACCCCCCTTAAATAAACCTAACACTAAGCCCCTGAAGATCTTCCTACCTTATCTTCACCACACCGGGTATCAGCGATCCGTCCAGGCTCCGATGTCTTGATCCAAGCCCAAGCGGGGGGCTGAAGACATCCATCCTCCGGCTGAAGTCTTGATCCAAGCGGGCAGAAGAGGACATCCGGACCAGCAAACATCTTCATCCAAGCGGATCTTCTATGTTCTTCCATCCGATGACGACCGGCTCCATCTTGAAGACCTCCAGCACGGATCCATCCTCTTCTTACGATGACTAGACGACGAATGAAGGTTCCTTTAAGGGACGTCATCCAAGATGGCATCCCTCAAATTCTGATTGGCTGATAGGATTCTATCAGCCAATCGGAATTAAGGTAGGAAAATTCTGATTGGCTGATGGAATCAGCCAATCAGAATCAAGTTCAATCCGATTGGCTGATCCGATCAGCCAATCAGATTGAGCTTGCATTCTATTGGCTGATCGGAACAGCCAATAGAATGCGAGCTCAATCTAATATGCAGGGGTCAGCGATAGCGGGGGCGGCAGATTAGGGGTTAATAAGTGTAAGGCTAGGGGTGTTTAGACTCGGGGTACATGTTAGGGTGTTAGGTGCAGACTTAGGAAGTGTTTTACCATAGGAAACAATGGGGCTGCGTTAAGAGCTGAACGCTGCTTTTTTGCAGGTGTTAGGTTTTTTCAGCTCAAACTGTCCCATTGTTTCCTATGGGGAATCGTGCACGAGCACGTTTTTGAAGCTGGCCGCGTCCGTAAGCACCGCTGGTATTGAGAGTTGCAGTGGAGGTAAAATATGCTCTACGCTCCCTTTTTGGAGCCTAACGCACTGAAAACCCAGCCATTCTGTGAACTCTAAATACCAGTGGTATTTAAAAGGTGCGGCCAAAAAAAAGCACGCGTAGCTAACGCAACCCTTCTAACGCAAAACTCCAAATCTAGGCCATAATCTACCTGTTTGTTACTAAGAGAATAGGAATTTGAGCTGCTAAAATCCTATTGGCTGTTCAAATCAGCCAATAGGATTAAAGCAGCTCTAATTCCTATTGGCTGATTCAAACGTTTCAGCCAATAGGAATGCAACGGACGCCATCTTGAATCGCGTACCTTGCATTGAAGATTCAGTGTACGGCGGTGACCATATGAAGAGGATGCTCCGCGCCGGGTGTCTTCAGGGTGGACCCACACTGCGCCACTGAGATCAAGATAGAAGATGCCGCCTGGCTGAAGATTGAAGAGGCCGTCTGGATGTAGACTTCTTGCCGCTTGGATGAGGACTTTGCCGCCGGGATGAAGATTGAATAGGCCACCTGGATGAAGACTTCTCACCTGGATGAAGATCGTTCAAGCGGGACTTCAAAAACTGTAAGGGTTTTTTGGGTGGGTTTTTATTTTAGATTAGGGTTTGGGCATGTAAAAGAGCTAAATGCCCTTTTAAGGGCAATGGGTAGCTTAGTTTTTTTTAGAGTTAGGTTTTTTATTTTGGGGGGTTTGTTGGGTGGTTGGTTTTACTGTTGGGGGGTCTTTGTATTTTTTTTTACAGGTAAAAGAGCTATATAACTTAGGACAATGCCCTACAAAAGGCCCTTTTAAGGGCTATTGGTAGTTTATTTTAGGCTAGGGTATTTATTATTTTGGGTGGGCTTTTTATTTTGATAGGGCTATTAGATTAGGTGTAATTCTTTTTTATTTTTGATCATTTCGTTTGTTATTTTTTGTAATGGTAGTTTTTTATTGTTTGTGATTTTAGTGTTTTTTATTTTTTGTAATTTTAGGTTTTAGTGTAAGGTAGGATTTATTTCACAGGTAAGTTTGTATTTATTTTAACTAGGCAGTTAGTAAATAGTTAATAACTATTTTCTAACTAGTTTACCTAGTTAAAATAAATACGAACTTACCTGTAAAATAAAAATATTACCTAAGGTAGCTACAATATAACTATTAGTTATATTGTAGCTAGCTTAGGTTTTATTTCACAGGTAAGTAATAGTATGTATTTAGTTTAAACTAGGTATTATTTAGTTAATAATTGTAACTTTAGTTTAGCTCTATTGTAATTATGTTAAAGTTAGGGGGTGTTAGGTTTAGGGGTAGGTTTAGGGGTAGGTGTAGGGGTTAATAGTTTAATTTAGATTTTTGCAATGTGGGGGGCTGGCGGTTTAGGGGTTAATAGATTTATTTAGTGGTAGTGATGTGGGAGGCCATAGGTTTAGGGGTTGAAAGCTTTATTTAGTTGCGGCAATGTCGGGGAGTGGCGTAATAGGGGTTAACATATTTATTATAGTGTGGGCGATGTTGGGGTGCAGGGGAATAGGGATTAATAACTTTAGTATAGTGGTGGCGATATCGGGAGCAGTAGATTAGGGGTTAATAGCTTTATTTAGGTGGCAGCGATATTGGGGGCGGCAGATTAGGGGTTAATAACATTATGTAGGTGCCGGCGATGTTGGGGGGGCAGATTAGGGGTGTTTAGACTCAGGGTTTATGTTAGGGTGTTAGGTTTAAACATTTTTTTCCCTATAGACTTGAATGGGGCTGCATTACAGGGCTTTTCTTTCAGCGATCACAGGTGTTAGACTTTTTTTAGATACCTTCTCCCCATTGATGTCTATGGGGAAAGCGTGCAAGAGCACATCAAAACAGCGCTTGTTTTTGGTGCGGTATGGAGCTTAAAAGCACCATATCGCCCGCACAAGCCCGGTTTGAAAAACTTGTAATGGCTGCACTATAGGGGGTTAAATAACGCAACTTTTCTTGCGCTTGTTAATTTCCCTATAGCACGCATAACTCGTAATCTAGCTGAAAGAGAAGTAAGCATAACTGAGAAGTAAATTTAAAATTGTTTAAAAATGTCAAGATCTGTCCAATCCATTTAAAGGTACAGCCTACAATAGAATTTTTATTGTTTTAAAACATAGATAATCCCTTTATTACTCATTCCCCAGTTTTGCACAACCAACACAGTTATATTAATATACTTTTTACCTTTGTGATTACCTTGTATATAAGCATCTTCTGGCAGCCCCCTGATCACATAACTGTGACTATTTAAAATCTTTTGAGTTGCATTTAGTATTGTGTTGTGGTAACTCTTAAATAATTTCCCGGGCGTGAACACATTGTTATCTGTATGGCCCACATGAACTAGCAGTTTCCTGTTGTGAAAAGCAAATACAAAAGCATGTGTTAAGAGGCTGTCAATAGAGCCTTTGAAACAGGCAGAAATTTAGAGGTTTAAATGTTATAAAGTATATTAACCTAACAATGTGGGTTTTGCAAAGCTGGAGAATGACTGTAGAATGTCCCTTTAAGATTCATTTTTGCTTTATTGTCACTTTAAGTAATTTCGTATGGTACTGTATGATGCCCAACAACAGTTTTGTTTAGCCAGTTTAAGAGCAGAGTGCCTGCCCCAAGATAACCATCATCAAACTGTTCCTTTGTACATGCACAGATTCTGATGTATCTGCTGCTATTATGCATGTGCAAGTGTTCACAGCATAAACATATCTGAGTCTGTGATTGGCTGATAACTTTCACATGATATAGGGAGCCAGCATTCAAGCTCATTTAAAATTCAAATAAAGTACTATTGCATTATCTGTTGCTTATGCACTTGTTGATTATGGTCCTTTAATGTTAGATACGCAGCAAAGCTATTTGCTGAAATATTGGTTTGACTCAATGCTTAGAGCATGTGACCAAAAAAAAAGCAGAATTCTGCATCCTTACAGTAGCAGGAGATTTTTAGCTTGGTGCAAAATGGAAAAAAAGGTAAATGTCTATCTACTTTTTAAAACAGCTTTATTTTTGGACAAAGAAAGATGGAAAGCAGAAGAATGAATTTTAATAAAAAATAAGATTTGAAATTATAGTAATAATTTAAACTTTTGGGGACCAATATATCCACTGTAGCCAATCATGTCCGCTGTCATATGCTGTCGGGATTTTACATTGCAAAAGCAGTTCTGCAATGCCGCCCCCTGCAGATTGGCTGCTAGCAGGGGGTGTCAATTAACCCGATCATATTCGATCGGGTGGATTGATGTCCGCCACCTCAGAGGAGGCGTACGAGTTAAGGAGCAGCGGTCTTAAGACCGCTGCATCTTAACCCCTGTTTCCAGTGTGCCTGAAGGCTTGTGTGAAAATCACGGTATACAACGTCATTCGGGCTGTGATAAATCGGCCCCTTGGCCTTCATTTTTTATAGCATTCTAAAATAGCCTAATCCCATAGAGTAGTAAACACTTAAACAAGTAGTGATAAATGCAACCTTATGGAATTAACCCCACTCTGTAGATAGGTACCCACCACTTAATAACCAATTATAGACAAGGATTATAAGAAAGCCAAATAACAAAGAATTTACATTATTGACAAGAATTACAGTACATATCCTGACAGGTTATGAAGTACCTACTGCTAGAATGTCCCCATTCCAGAGGTCTCTTCAGCAACAGGAAAGCAGTTCATAAATCCTTATCTATTTATAATAGTGGTAACTTTATTAAAACAGTTCATAAATCCCAAGCTTCCAATAACAAGTGTCAACTTTGTCCCTAAGACTGCAGGTATGTTGGTGCATAGTTTTGGGGCCCTAAGGTGTAGGTAGTGCCACCCATATGGCAAAAGAAAACAATCCTGAAGTAGTCTCTGACTGAGAGGCAATATCTGTCAGAAGATACTTCATAGGAGGCTAGATAAAATTACTGAATAAGTGCAGGATAACCCACTTTTACCTGATAGATAGGTAAGTGTACTTTACACAGCTGCAGAGACCTCAGTATTGATGGATGCAAAGAGGAACAATAGTTACAACCCGCTTAGCCCCATTTTTAGCTGTAGTGTTCCCCTTCACAAGCAACATTCTGGTAAACACCTGTTTGATTGCAATGCCCAGGCATAAATGTTGCAATAGCAGCCACAACCTAGCTGTGCATAACCTTTATGGAGAGAAGCACGAGTTACACTGATATGGTATATGTTTTTGTTTGGAGTTTATGAAATAGTTTAAACACTTTCAGATATTGCCTTTCATACAAAATTGGCCATAAACTGTATGTAGTTTCTGAAGTGTATGTAGAAGAACATTGCTTTCTCCATATGGTAAAAAGTGTAAAGGGACTGATGGTGAGAGCTACTAGGGCTATGTCTAAATGGCCACAGGAATACTCATGACAATGGATAATTAGCTGCTGCCTCTGTTAGCCAGACATATATCACTACTATACCATCAAAGTACAGGGAGTGCAGAATTATTAGGCAAGTTGTATTTTTGAGGATTAATTTTATTATTGAACAACAACCATGTTCTCAATGAACCCAAAAAACTCATTAATATCAAAGCTGAATAGTTTTGGAAATAGTTTTTAGTTTGTTTTTAGTTATAGCTATTTTAGGGGGATATCTGTGTGTGCAGGTGACTATTACTGTGCATAATTATTAGGCAACTTAACAAAAAACAAATATATACCCATTTCAATTATTTATTTTTACCAGTGAAACCAATATAACATCTCAACATTCACAAATATACATTTCTGACATTCAAAAACAAAACAAAAACAAATCAGTGACCAATATAGCCACCTTTCTTTGCAAGGACACTCAAAAGCCTGCCATCCATGGATTCTGTCAGTGTTTTGATCTGTTCACCATCAACATTGCGTGCAGCAGCAACCACAGCCTCCCAGACACTGTTCAGAGAGGTGTACTGTTTTCCCTCCTTGTAAATCTCACATTTGATGATGGACCACAGGTTCTCAATGGGGTTCAGATCAGGTGAACAAGGAGGCCATGTCATTAGATTTTCTTCTTTTATACCCTTTCTTGCCAGCCACGCTGTGGAGTACTTGGACACGTGTGATAGAGCATTGTCCTGCATGAAAATCATGTTTTTCTTGAAGGATGCAGACTTCTTCCTGTACCACTGCTTGAAGAAGGTGTCTTCCAGAAACTGGCAGTAGGACTGGGAGTTGAGCTTGACTCCATCCTCAACCCGAAAAGGCCCCACAAGCTCATCTTTGATGATACCAGCCCAAACCAGTACTCCACCTCCACCTTGCTGGCGTCTGAGTCGGACTGGAGCTCTCTGCCCTTTACCAATCCAGCCGCGGGCCCATCCATCTGGCCCATCAAGACTCACTCTCATTTCATCAGTCCATAAAACCTTAGAAAAATCAGTCTTGAGATATTTCTTGGCCCAGTCTTGACGTTTCAGCTTGTGTGTCTTGCTCAGTGGTGGTCGTCTTTCAGCCTTTCTTACCTTGGCCATGTCTCTGAGTATTGCACACCTTGTGCTTTTGGGCACTCCAGTGATGTTGCAGCTCTGAAATATGGCCAAACTGGTGGCAAGTGGCATCTTGGCAGCTGCACGCTTGACTTTTCTCAGTTCATGGGCAGTTATTTTGCGCCTTGGTTTTTCCACACGCTTCTTGCGACCCTGTTGACTATTTTGAATGAAACGCTTGATTGTTCGATGATCAGGCTTCAGAAGCTTTGCAATTTTAAGAGTGCTGCATCCCTCTGCAAGATATCTCACTATTTTTGACTTTTCTGAGCCTGTCAAGTCCTTCTTTTGACCCATTTTGCCAAAGGAAAGGAAGCTGCCTAATAATTATGCACACCTGATATAGGGTGTTGATGTCATTAGACCACACCACTTCTCATTACAGAGATGCACATCACCTAATATGCTTAATTGGTAGTAGGCTTTCGAGCCTATACAGCTTGGAGTAAGAAAACATGCATAAAGAGGATGATGTGGTCAAAATACTAATTTGCCTAATAATTCTGCATTCCCTGTATGCTTCTTCTGGTATGTATCCCAATTTGTTGACCTTACCGTGTAGCCAAGGTTTTGAAGGTATTTGAACCAACAATATATTCTACAAAAGTTAGGTAACTCTTACGCAATCTGACATATTAATGTTTTTTCCCCCTAAAATTTAGAACATTTCAGTATAAGCTTAGAAATCTGTCTTTTAACAAAGTACTTCTTAGGTTCAAACACACTGTGGTTATGTTGCAAGTTAGTAAAGTATCTTTATTAAACATAAAACAAAAAAACAACGTACATGCCAAAACCCATTCTCAAATAAATTGATCAAGATTACAGCAGATATAAAAAACACATTTTCAAACAAATTGCAATTCACTTATGGCTAGATTACGAGTTTTGCGGTATGAATGAAAAAGCAGCATTAAGGCTCTTTTTTACTACCGCTGCTATTACGAGTCTTGCAGGTTTAGCTGCACCGCACACTTTTTTGGTCGTAACGCAACGTAACTACCGCAGCTTTCCAAAATTCCTTTTTCAATGGGACTTCCTTTGTGCCGGTATTACGAGTTTGCCTGTCCGGCCAAAAATTGAGCGGTACACCCTATAACGTCAAGATTCGTACCGCCACTTGAAAGTCAGTAGTTATGAGTTTTATGCTACAAAGCCATAACATAAAACTTATAACTTAAGTGCTAAAAAGTACACTAACACCCATAAACTACCTATTAACCCCTAAACTGAGGCCCTCCCGCATCGCAAATAATAAAATAAAATTATTAACCCCTAATTTGCCACTCCAGACATCGCCTCCACTATAATAAACATATTAACCCCTAAACTGCCGTACTCCCGCATCACAAACACTAGTTACACACATGGAAAGCTTCCTTTTACACCCCTATACATCCGATGGGGTAGAAGAGGACACCCAGACCGGCAGAAGTCTTCATCCTATCCGGGCAGAAGAGGACATCCGGACCGGCAGACATCTTCATCCAAGCGGCATCTTCTATCTTCATCCATCCGACGAGGAGCGGCTCCATCTTCAAGACCTCCGGCGCGGAACATCCTTCTTCCCAGACGACTACCCGACGTATGAAGGTTCCTTTAAGTGACATCATCCAAGATGGCGTCCCTCGAATTCCGATTGGCTGATAGGATTCTATCAGCCAATCGGAATTAAGGTAGGAAAAATCTGATTGGCTGATTGAATCAGCCAAACAGATTCAAGTTCAATCCGATTGGCTGATCCAATCAGCCAATCAGATTGAGCTTGCATTCTATTGGCTGTTCCGATCAGCCAATAGAATGCAAGCTCAATCTGATTGGCTGATTGGATCAGCCAATCGGATTGAACTTGAATCTGATTGGCTGATTCAATCAGCCAATCAGATTTTTCCTACCTTTATTCCGATTGGCTGATAGAATCCTATCAGCCAATCGGAAATCGAGGGACGCCATCATGGATGATATCATTTAAAGGAACCTTCATTCGGTGAGTAGGCATCGGTGAAGAAGGATGGATCCGCGTCAGCTGGAAAGAAGATGGCTCCGCTCCGCTCCAGATGGATGAAGATAAAAGATGTCGCTTGAATGAAGATGTCTGCCGGTCCGGATGTCCTCTTCTGCCCGGATAGGATGAAGACTTCTGCCGGTCTGGATGTCCTCTTCTGCCCCATCGGATGAAGACTTCGGCCCGGCTGGGTGAACACGACTCAAGGTAGGGAGATCTTCAGGGGGGTAGTGTTAGGTTTATTTAAGGGAGGTTTGGGTTAGAGTAGGGGAATGTGGGTGGTGGGTTGTAATGTTGGGGGGTGGTATTGTGTTTTTTTTACAGGCAAAAGAGCTGATTACTTTGGGGCATGCTGGTTACTTTTTTAATTTAGAATAGGGTAGGGACCTTTATTATTTTGGGGGGCTTTTTTATTTTATTAGGGGGCTTAGAGTAGGTGTAATTAGCCTAATATTCTTGTAATCTTTTTTATTTTTTGTAATTTAGTGCTTTTTTTTGTAATTTAGTTTAGTTTATTTAATTGTATGTTATTGTAGGTAATTTATTTAATTAATGTATTGATAGTGTAGTGTTAGGTTTAATTGTAACTTAGGTTAGGATTTATTTTACAGGTAATTTTAACTAGGTAGCTATTAAATAGTAAATAACTATTTAATAGCTATTGTACCTAGTTAAAATAAATGCAATAAAATAAATACAAAGTTGCCTGGAAAATAAATATAAATCCTAAAATAGCTACAATCTAATTATTCGTTATATTGTAGCTATATTAGGTTTTATTTTACAGGTAAGTATTTAGTTTTAAATAGGAATACTTTAGTTAATAATATTTCATTTATTTTGTTAGATTAAAATTATATTTAATTTAGGGGAGTGTTAGGGTTAGGGTTAGACTTAGCTTTAGGGGTTAATACATTTATTAGAGTAGCGGCGAGGTCAGGTCGGCAGATTAGGGGTTAATACTTGAAGTTAGGTGTCGGCGATGTTAAGGAGGGCAGATTAGGGGTTAATACAATTTATTATAGTGTTAGTGAGGCGGGAGTGCGGCAGTTTAGGGGTTAATACATTTATTATAGTGGTGGCGAGGTCCGGTCGGCAGATTAGGGGTTAATTAGTGTAGGTAAGGTAGCGGCGACGTTGGGGGGGGGCAGATTAGGGGTTAATAAATATTATGTAGGTGTCAGCGATGTTAGGGGCAGCAGATTAGGGGTTCATAGGGATTATGCATGTGGCGGCGGTGTGCGGTCGGCAGATTAGGGGTTAAAAATTTTTATTATAGTGGCAGCGATGTGGGGGGACCTCGGTTTAGGGGTACATAGGTAGTTTATGGGTGTTAGTGCACTTTAGAGCACAGTAGTTAAGAGCTTTATAAACCGGCGTTAGCCCATAAAGCTCTTAACTACTGACTTTTTTTGGCGTTAGGAGTCTTGTCAGTAGAGGGTCTACCGCTCACTTCAGCCAAGACTCTAAATACCAGCATTAGGAAGATCCGATTGAAAAGATAGGATACGCAATTTGCGTAAGGGGATCTGCGGTATGGAAAAGTCGCGGCTTGAAAGTGAGCGGTACACCTTTACCTACACAACTCTAAATACCTGCGGGCGGCCAAAAGCAGCGTTAGGACCCCTTAACGCTGCTTTTGACGGCTACCGCAGTACTCTAAATCTAGGTGTTAGTGAATAAAAATAGCTAGAAAAAACTTTATTACGCATGAGTTAAAAAATGAGTAATTAAGAGCACAAAGGAGAACTGGTATCCTTGTAGACCAACCAGAAAAACGTCTGATCGGTTTTGGTGTTAAGCCACTGTCATCATAGACATAAATCTCCTACACCTGTAGGACATAAATTTCCTACAACTGGAAGTGCATAAAAAAACGTGGATAGGTTTAAATGGAAAGCAATAGAGCAGATACAGAATCCACCTAGAGGTGGGGAAGAGCTATCTATACTATGCAGACAAGAGACCTATTGGATTTGCAAGCTGAATAGCTTGGTTCCAATAGGTTTCAATTCAGAGTTTGACATAATTAATTACTGGCAGAGATAAGGTCATGCCAATTTATAATTGTAAATATTAAGTTTTGCCCTATCTCAACACTCTTTATCTATGGTGTTCATCATTACTAAGCTGTGGTTGAAGTCTATGCAGGCATTCATATATGGTCTCTTAAATTATCACAGTCATATAGACCCCCCATGTCAACTTGAAATAATTTATAATAATTTTTTCCACCCGATGGCTGTATCATTGAGTATGGTTCATGTCATCTTAGTGTTTAGCAGGCATATATAATGATATACCAAATAGGGGTGGGGTCTTTCTTTCTCCCCTTTTTTTCTTTGCTGTGCTAATGATAGAGAGAAATAGCCTATATCTGATGCAACATAAGCACTATATTATATCATACATGTTATGAGTATAGATTAGTACTTTTTGATTTTTTGTATAAAGACATTATATATAGTTTTTTTCTTGCTTTGAGGTTATGATAAATGATAAATAATAATGATGTCCCTTTTGACCCAAAGAGTTGTTTGAATACCCTGTTAATGCTAAGTGCAACTGTGAATAAGCTATCTAAGAGTTAAATCCAGTCCAACCTACTTTTTTGTTTTTAATCCAATCAGAGTGTGTCAGGCAGTTTATAGGGCTGCTACAGGTGTAGGAAATGTATGTCTATGATTACGGTGGCTTAACAACGAAACCGGTCAGATGTTTTTCTGGTTGGTCTACAAGGATACCAGTTCTCCTTTGTGCTCTTAATTACTCATTTTTTAACTCATGCGTAATAAAGTTTTTTTCTAGCTATTTTTATTCACTAAGGCTTTTTGGTCTCTTTTTTTTTTATAGATATTCCTTCTTTATTTATTTTTATATCTAAGAAGGCTAGTTCTTTTGTATTAATTTCACTAGTCAGAAAGATATTTTTATCGTTATTATTTAGTTCACCAATAAAGTTTTGTAGTTTCTCATAAGAGCCATCCCAAAGTAGTAGGATTTCGTCCACATACTTTTTCCATAGTTGGACTGATGACTCAAACATTTCATTAAATTGATCAAAAATGTCATGTTCCCAAGCTCCTAGGTAGAGACACGCATATGTGGGGGCACATACCACCCCCATTGCTGTGCCCCTTACCTGCCTGTAAACTTTTCCATCAAAAGTAAAAAACATTATTTTTTAATATGAATTCTAACAATTCACATATTCTCAAAAGCAGGGCCTCTTGTTTCCACAAAGGACCTCATTGCTCCTAGTCCCACTGTATGTGGGATGGAGGAGTAGAGACCCTCCACATTAAGGGATACAAGCAAAGTGTTTTCAGAGACTGTGATGCCATCAGGTTTTTTTTAGCAAATCACCCATATCTTTTACATAAGAGGGGAGGTTGGTTAGGAAATGGCTCAAAAAATAGTCAACAAATTGTCCTAGATTCGCCATACAGCTAACGATACCAGAAAAAATGGGTCTACCTGGTGGTTTTGTCATATTTTTATGAACCTTAGGAATGGTGTAAAAAACAGACATTTTTGTAAATTCATGGTAAAGGAACTTATATTCTCTCTGAGAGATAAGTCCTTCTCACTTTGCTTTACTCAATAATTTAAACAGATCTGACTGTATAGATTTTATTGGATTATTACTTAGTCTAGCATATTGTTCCTGTACTCCTAGCTGTCTTTTGACCTCAGATACATAGTTGGCTTCATCCATAAGTACTAAATTTCCACCCTTGTCCGCTGGCTTTCTTATGACATTAGTGGCTTTAGTTAACTTTTTGAGGGCCTGTCTTTCACCCCATGTCAAATTGTCCCCTGTTCCAAAATAATCTGGAAGTTGTTCAATATCTTTTTCTATTGCTTTTACAAACAGATTAATTGCTGGGGCTTGGGACAAAATAGGCATGAATGAAGATGTTATCTTGAGAGGGGTAGATAAATCTGGGGAATTCTTAGGATCAGTACCTTCACCCCCTAGAGATTGCAAAATCTCAAGGGTTTCCCTATCTTCTTTTGTTAGACTATTTACATCCATCTCAGATTTTCTCATTATTTGAGTCATATGTGGGGGCACATACCACCCCCATTGCTGTGCCCCTTACCTGCCTGTAAACTTTTCCATCAAAAGTAAAAACATTATTTTTTAATATGAATTCTAACAATTCACATATTCTCAAAAGCAGGGCCTCTTGTTTCCAAAAAGGACCTCATTGCTCCTAGTCCCACTGTATGTGAGATGGAGGAGTAGAGACCCTCCACATTAAGGGATACAAGCAAAGTGTTTTCAGAGACTGTGATGCCATCAGGTTTTTTTTAGCAAATCACCAGTATCTTTTACATAAGAGGGGAGGTTGGTTAGGAAATGGCTCAAAAAATAGTCAACAAATTGTCCTAGATTCGCCGTACAGCTAACGATACCAGAAAAAAATGGGTCTACCTGGTGGTTTTGTCAAATTTTTATGAACCTTAGGAATGGTGTAAAAAACAGACATTTTTGTAAATTCAGGGTAAAGGAACTTATATTCTCTCTGAGAGATAAGTCCTTCTCACTTTGCTTTACTCAATAATTTAAACAGATCTGACTGTATAGATTTTATTGGAATATTACTTAGTCTAGCATATTGTTCCTGTACTCCTAGCTGTCTTTTGACCTCAGATACATAGTTGGCTTCATCCATAAGTACTAAATTTCCACAAAACTTTTTGAGGGCCTGTCTTTCACCCCATGTCAAATTGTCCCCTGTTCCAAAATAATCTTGAAGTTGTTCAATATATTTTTCTTTTGCTTTAACAAACAGATTAATTGCTGGGGCTTGGGACAAAATAGGCATGAATGAAGATGTTATCTTGAGAGGGGTAGATAAATCTGGGGAATTCTCAGGATCAGTACCTTCACCCCCTAGAGATTGCAAAATCTCAAGGGTTTCCCTATCTTCCTTTGTTAGACTATTTACATCCATCTCAGATTTTCTCATTATTTGAGTCAGTACTAATTTCCTGGCGAATAAATCCTTGGTCACTTCAAACTTAACTAAATGGTGTGTGGGGCTAAATGATAAACCTTTTTTAAGTAGGTTAATATGTGCCAGATTCAACTTGAATGAAGATAAGTTGATAATCTGGAGCTCATCTCCTTTAAACCCTCCTAATAGCACCTTCGATATCTCCTTCTTGTTCATTAACCTCTATTCCAAAAAGTAATCTGTCCTCCCTCTTTGTTGTCTCCTTTGAAATCTCCTTTCATCTATAGATGAACTTATTAAAGTTCCTCCTTCTCTTTCTGCCACCTCTCCTTCTTCTCCCATTGTATCCCTCTGAAAATGTGTCATTGTTTTATTTCTAGTCCCTTCACCATCTGTGTCTGATGCATCTGTTCCTGAGTCATAAGACCCTTTTGAGATTTATACACATATACTCTTTTTAGTCTATAATCTTCCTGATCCCTATGCAGTTTACAACATTTTCTAGATTTAATTTCAGTTTGCAATTTAGAAATAATATTTTTGGTCTCATCATTCAGTTTGCTAAAGTTGAGATCATTTTCAGTGTGGCCACATATATCTTAGAAATCTGCAACATAGGTTTGTTTGTAACTTTTTATGGTGGTGTCACAGAGAGATTTCTGGGATCTTTAATTGATGAATTCTTAACTTGACCTTGTTTTTAAAATATAAAAAGAGTGCTGAATTCCCTTTCTTTATCCGGGAGGCAGTAAATATCCTCCTTAAAATCTTCTGTTTAAAATAAATTTGAATTTCTAGATAAAGGGTCTGCACCATTACCTTTTAATAAAGGTTTCAAAAAGGCACATTTTTCACCAGGTGGAGAAATCCTGGCAGGGGATATAGCATTTGCTCTCTTCTTTTAAATTATAATCAAATTCCTTGGAGAGAAGACTGAGGATTCATAATACACTCTTTCTGGAGATTAGAATATCTCTCTGTTACACAAAAATGGCACACACCTTCTCAGATGCTCAGTGGGAAGCTGAGCTTAATGAATTTTTAAAACAAAAAGGAGCAATAAAAAGCTCTGATACAGATGAATTGAATTTCTATACTGCTTTTAAAAAATATAAATATGTACTAGGGAGACAAATAAAGGTCAGGGCTGAAAACTCTAGCCTTAATAACTATATCAATAGCAAAATGGTACCCAGGGGTTTACATTTGCACCTTGACCCAGTGCCTAATACAAAAGATGATGAGGACCCTGATACCTTCTTAGAGGATTGGAACAACAAGTTAACAGGTGTATCCTTAGATCTTATGGACATGATGGTTAAGAGAAATGACAAAAGATTAGAAAAGTTAAAACTTGAGGTTGAATCAGCATTAACAACAGTTAATAATTTTGAAAATGATCTCAACTTTAGCAAACTGAATGATGTGACCAAAAAACTCAAAAAGGGTCTTATGATTCAGGAACAGATGCATCAGACACAGATGGTGAAGGGACTAGAAATAGAATAATGACAAATTTTCAGACGGATACAATGGTAGAAGGAGGAGGAGGAGAGGTGGCAGAAAGAGAAGAAGGAACTTTTCTATAGACGAAAGGAGATATCAAACGAACGAGACAACAAAGAGGGAGGAGAGATTACTTTTCGGAACAGAGGTTAATGAACAGGGGGTGGACAAAAAGGAAACATAGAAGGGGCTATTAGGAGGGTTTAAAGGAGATGAGCTCCAGATTATCAACCTATCTTCAGTCAGGTTGAATCTGGCACATATTAACCTACTTAAAAAAGGTTTATCATTTAGCCCCACACACCATTTAGATATGTTTGAAGTGACCAAGGATTTATATTTATTCGTCAGAAAATTAGTACTGACTCAAATAATGAGAACATTTGAGATGGATGTAAACAGTCTAACAAAAGAAGATAGGGAAACCCTTGAGTTTTTACAATCTCTAGGGGGTAAAGGTACTGATCCTGAGAATTCCCCAGATTTATTTACCCCTCAATATCAAGAAAAAATCTTCATTCATGCCTATTTTGTCCCAAGCCCCAGCAATTAATCTGTTTGTAAAAGCAATAGAAAAAGATATTGAACAACTTCCAGATTACAGGGAGTGTATTAGGCAAGTTGTATTTTTGAGGATTAATTTTATTATTGAACAACAACCATGTTCTCAATGAACCCAAAAAACTCATTAATATCAAAGCTGAATATTTTTGGAAGTAGTTTTTAGTTTGTTTTTAGTTTTAGCTATTTTAGGGGGATATCTGTGTGTGAAGGTGACTATTACTGTGCATAATTATTAGGCAATTTAACAAAAAACAAATATATACCCATTTCAATGATTTATTTTTACCAGTGAAACCAATATAACATCTCAACATTCACAAATATACATTTCTGACATTCAAAAACAAAACAAAAACAAAGCAGTGACCAATAGAGCCACCTTTCTTTGCAAGGACACTCAAAAGCCTGCCATCCATGGATTCTGTCAGTGTTTTGATCTGTTCACCATCAACATTGCGTGCAGCAGCAACCACAGCCTCCCAGACACTGTTCAGAGAGGTGTACTGTTTTCCCTCCTTGTAAATCTCACATTTGATGATGGACCACAGGTTCTCAATGGGGTTCAGATCAGGTGAACAAGGAGGCCATGTCATTAGATTTTCTTCTTTTATACCCTTTCTTGCCAGCCACGCTGTGGAGTACTTGGATGCGTGTGATGGAGCATTGTCCTGCATGAAAATCATGTTTTTCTTGAAGGATGCAGACTTCTTCCTGTACCACTGCTTGAAGAAGGTGTCTTCCAGAAACTGGCAGTAGGACTGGGAGTTGAGCTTGACTCCATCCTCAACCCGAAAAGGCCCCACAAGCTCATCTTTGATGATACCAGCCCAAACCAGTACTCCACCTCCACCTTGCTGGCGTCTGAGTCGGACTGGAGCTCTCTGCCCTTTACCAATCCAGCCACGGGCCCATCCATCTGGCCCATCAAGACTCACTCTCATTTCATCAGTCCATAAAACCTTAGAAAAATCAGTCTTGAGATATTTCTTGGCCCAGTCTTGACGTTTCAGCTTGTGTGTCTTGTTCAGTGGTGGTCGTCTTTCAGCCTTTCTTACCTTGGCCATGTCTCTGAGTATTGCACACCTTGTGCTTTTGGGCACTCCAGTGATGTTGCAGCTCTGAAATATGGCCAAACTGGTGGCAAGTGGCATCTTGGCAGCTGCACTCTTGACTTTTCTCAGTTCATGGGCAGTTATTTTGCGCCTTGGTTATTCCACACGCTTCTTGCGACCCTGTTGACTATTTTGAATGAAACGCTTGATTGTTCGATGATCACGCTTCAGAAGCTTTGCAATTTTAAGAGTGCTGCATCCCTCTGCAAGATATCTCACTATTTTTGACTTTTCTGAGCCTGTCAAGTCCTTCTTTTGACCCATTTTGCCAAAGGAAAGGAAGTTGCCTAATAATTATGCACACCTGATATAGGGTGTTGATGTCATTAGTCCATACCCCTTCTCATTACAGAGATGCACATCACCTAATATGCTTAATTGGTAGTAGGCTTTCGAGCCTATACAGCTTGGAGTAAGACAACATGCATAAAGAGGATGATGTGGTCAAAATACTCATTTGCCTAATAATTCTGCACTCCCTGTATTTTGGAACAGGGGACAAATTGACATGGGGTGAAAGACAGGCCCTCAAAGAGTTAATTAAATCCACTAATGTCATAATAAAGTCAGCGGACAAGGGTGGCAATTTAGTACTTATGGATGAAGCCAATTATGTATTTCAGGTAAAAAGACAGCTAGGAGTACAGGAACAATATGCTAGACTAAGTAATAATCCAATAAAATCTATACAGTCAGATCTGTTTAAATTATTAAGTAAAGCAAAGAGAGAAGGACTTACCTCTCAGCGAGAATTTAAGTTCCTTTACCCTGAATTTCCAAAAATGCATGTTTTTTACAGCATTCCTAAGGTTCCTAAAAATATGACAAAACCACCAGGTAGACCCATTGTTTCTGGTATCGTTAGTTGTACTGAGAATCTAGGACAATATGTTGACTATTTTTTGCGCCCTTTCCTAACCAATTTTTCCCCTTAATGTAAAAGATACTGGTGATTTGCTAAACAAAAACCTGATGGTATCACTGTCTCTGAAAACACTTTGCTTGTATCCCTTGATGTGGAGGGTCTCTACTCCTCCATCCCACATACAGTGGGTCTAGGAGCAATAAGGTCCTTTTTGGAAACAAGAGGTCCTGTTTTTGAGAAACATACAGATTTGATATGTGAATTGTTAGAATTCATATTAAAAAATAATATATTTACTTTTGATGGAAAAGTTTACAGGCAGGTAAGGGGCACAGCAATGGGGGTGGTATGTGCCCCCACATATGCGTGTCTCTACCTAGGAGCTTGGGAACATGACATTTTTGATGAATTTAGTGAGACCTTTGAGTCACCAGTCCTACTATGGATAAGGTATGTGGACGACATCCTACTACTGTGAGATGGCCCTTATGAGAAACTACAAAACTTTATTGGTGAACTAAATAATAATGATAAAAATATCTTTCTGACTAGTGAAATTAATACAGAACTAATAATAAAGAACTAGCCTTCTTAGATATAAAAATAAAGAAAGAAAGAATATCTATGGTTACAGAAAATTACAGAAAAGCAAATGCCACCAATAATATTTTGGAAGCAAAAAGTGCCCACCCCCAATCACTCATAAAAGGCATCCTAATTTTTTCAATTTTTGACGCAACTGTTCATCACTCAATAAATTTGATGAACATGCAGTCTCTATGAAAGACAGGTTTAGTGAGAAAGGATATTCAAATAAATGCATAAATAAAGCTTATGTCAGAGCTAGAAACAGCAGTAGGGATGATCTCCTTTATCAAAGTAAACAAAAAGAAACTACTAGACAAAAAAAGATTTATAACAAAATATAATGATCAATTGAAAGATGAAAGATATACTCTTGAAAACAATTGAGACATTTTACACCTGGATGATAAGGTGAAGGAAGTTTGAAAAAGTCTCTCCACGGCAGATAAAGTCACAGGTTTTAAGGCAATTGTAATAGAGAGTTTGATATTAGGTACTTTTTTAATTGTGACTCAGTGGGGGTAGTGTACTTACTGCAATGTAATTGTCCCCGGTTCTATTTAGGGAAATAGGGAAAACGAAACATGTCCTTAAAGATAGGATTCTGTAGTGGATAAATTATTTCTAAGGTATACTAAAAGTCTAAATGGAATTATCATATTAATAGTAATGTTGATTAAAATGAAAGGGGATTATTTCTGAGGAGGTGTATGCCGCAAACTATGATAAGGAAATTTCAATGCAAATGGATATATGCAGGTTGTATTTTAAATCATGTTAGAACATATTAGATGTGTTCCTTTAAGAGCCAACAGGTAAACTGCACAAAGTAGGTTGGGCCAATTTAGGTTTAAAAAGGCTGTCTTGAGTTTAGTAGATTACAGCTCTGAGGAAGCCCCAGCATAAGTCTGCCTAAGGGGTGAAACACATATGTTGTCGGCAAAAGGCGCTTTTACTATGTTCTTCAAAACAGACGCAGTCTGAACTTTTTATGCAAAACCTATGCTGCACTCGACATTTATGAGCCAAAAATACAGAGCGCTGTGATTCTTTGTTGGTTCCGGTATGGATATACACTGTGGTGTTTGGAATTTGCCCTACCATGCCTAGGTTTGGGGACATTAACTTGGGGGTTAGGATTTGGCCGCTCTTTCCCTGAAATCCAGAATCCCTAAAAAAGCGGAAGGTAACAGCTTGCTTTACTCACACTACACCGGAGCCTTTGAAGTCATTTCAGTGACGTCAGAAAAGCAGGAGGGCTTAACAGATGCAACAAAGTTACTCGTTTATACACAAGCTCCCGTGAAAGATAGTCCCAGTAGGGGAATGTAAGCCGCTTCTTGTATAAGATCACGTATGCCCAATCATTTGTTGGCATTGACTTTGCAGTTCCTATTCACTTCAATCTAAGTCCGGTCTGACCTAAAGTGCGGTGAAAGCCGCGGTTGTATGCCGGAAGGTTCATGCATTCACTTGCTGACTTTGTTTTAATAATGTGCAAAAGGTTATATTCAAACATAAATTCTGGAAGCTGTATCCTATTAGTTGTCTTTTTGGGCAATATAGAGCTAAATGAACACTGTATCTAATAATATGCTGTAGCAGTTTACTAGGGGCATATTTAAAGGGACACTGTACCCAAATTTTTTCTTTTGTGATTCAGATAGAGCATGCAATTTTAAGCAACTTTCTAATGTACTCCTATTATCAAATTGTCTTCATTCTCTTCGTATGTTTATTTGAAAAGCAAGAATTTAAGTTTAGATGCCGGCCCATTTTTGGTGAACCTGGGTTGTCCTTGCTGATTGGGCAGCACCAATAAACAAATGCTGTCCATGGTTCTGAACCACAAATTTGCTGGCTCCTCAGCTTAGATGCCTTCTTTTTCAAATAAAGATATCAAGAGAATGAAGAAAAATTGATAACAGAAGTAAATTAAAAAGTTTCTTAAAATTGCATGCTCTATCTGAATCACAAAAGAAAAAAATTTGGGTACAGTGTCCCTTTAACTCATATATGGTTGTAACTTTTATGTGGCCTAAGATGAAATACACTTTACCAGTGTGGTTACATATATCTTAGAAATGTGTAACTTTTTATGGTGGTGTCACAGGTTTCTGGGATCTTTAATTGCTGAATAATAAAATTGACTGTGTTTTAAAAATATAAAAGAGTGCTGAATTCCGTTTCTTTATCCGGGAGGAAGTAAATATCCTCCTTAAAATCTTCTGTTTAAAATAAATTTGAATATATATATATTTATTTTTTTTCATATACATATCTCGCTATAAATAGATATATCTGGCCAAAAACGATCACATATATAGATACATATTTATTTAGAAATAAATAGAACATATTCTGTTAAAAAAAACATTCTCACAATATGAAATATTAACACACTTTTCAAGGGGCATATGTCATGGGCTTTGCGCAAGAGATTAGAGTTTTAGTGTTTTTTCTATTTGTCTTCTCCATCGACTTTTATGGGGGGGAATACGTGAACGCGCAAGTGATTTGGCTTTTTGGATTACGCGGGTTTAAGCGCACGCAATATAAGTTATTTTGAATTTGTAATACCTGTGCAACCCAAATGCAAAAAAAACAAAATGCGAGCAGTATTTTCGCAACTGCGAAAAACAGATTTGCTGCGTGACTTGTAATCTTGCCCTATGCTGGGTTAGTTTGGAAAGGGGGTAGAAGCATTAATAGATTTATTAAAATAGGTCCACCCCTTCTGGAAATAAGAAATTTTGTGAGATTAAAAATGTATCTATTATTTTTATAGCAAGATTTTACACAATTTCTGCATATTGCAACGTGGTGGTAAAAAGCAACTAGAGATGTCCATTTGGCCAAATTTATGGAGATTTACATGAACAGTCAAATACTTTAATGGACAAAACTGATGAACAATGAATCATTGCTTGGCCAGATTGATTGATTTGATAAATTATTTTTGCTGTTTGGTGTCAGAATAAACTGCACGAAGGGAGAGGGAGCAATATTGTTTTGCTCATCAGCTCCTTTTTTTGTAATGAAGTACTGAATGTTCGTGTGTCCATTGTCCCTTGTTCAATCCTGACATTATCATTACTAATGACTAAAGTAAGGGACAGGCACTATATGATGCATTCTAGTCATACAAGCTGTCTAATCATGTTTTAACCTAGTATAGGGAGGTGAGAGACTAGTGGAAGCTCAGACATTTTCAATTACTTTTACTAGAACTATTGAAATGTGCAGTTGTGTCACTGTATCCAAGAAAAACGTACACCTTTGAGTAATAGAAAAAACACTCCAATACATTTATCCCCCTTTTCTTTCGAACCACAACAGAGGGAAAATTTAACTTTTACTGACAAGTTACTCATTTGGTAGTACATAACACACAGTATAAATATACTAATATAAAGGTTGCAATCTAGATAAATCTTCTTATCTGACCTATATTGAGCATTTATTCACTTTGATATCCCTTGATCACTCAAGTTGACTATAGACTTTAGCAATACAAGTCTTTCAACTAGTACCAGTATTTTAGTGTTTTTATAAGTTCCGTTGGACAGCAGTGTATCTGTTCTCATTTTTGCTGTCATTTTATTTGCAACAATAAAGGTTACATTTTAACATTGATTTTTACTATTTCTTGTATCCAATGTTTTGTGCTTAGAGGCATTTCTCTTCGTTTCATCCTGCTCTAAGGATGTTTTCTTTGTGTAATAAATGATTATATATGCCTATGCACAACTTTTTGTGGCACCCCACAAAATATTTCTAGACAAGGCTTCCAAGTAGTAACTCTACATTAATCGTAATTTCAGCTACTCTCTTGTTTATATAAAACAATTGTTTTGCCTTTGCACACATATAATGACTACATTTACAAATGTTATCTTCTGATTTTCAATTACAAATTGTTAATTAAAAAATGTAGATACAAAATCCTTAATGTTGCCTTTTTGGAAAGATGAATTGATGCTTAATGTAGGACTATATAATGTGTGTTTGAAATATTTAGGCAATTAAAAAGATATGAAACCCAACATTTTTCCTTTCATGATCCATATAGAGCATGCAAGTTTAAACAACTTTCTAACTGACTTCTCTTATACATTTTTCTTCAGTCTCTTGGTATCTTTTGCTGGAAAGCAGGGAAGTAAGCCTTGGAGACAGCCCATTTCTGGAGCACTATATGGCAGCAGGTTTGCAAGAATGTTATCCATTTGCAAGAGTACTAGATGACAACTCTATTTCCTGATATGTAGTGCTCCAGATAACTACCTAGTTATTTCTTCCACAAAAAATATAATGAAAACGAAGCAAATTTGATAATGGAAGTAAATTGTAAACTTTTAAAATTGCATACTCAAATGATTTATCTACAAAACCCTGATACTCTGCAATGTTTTTTTCTGGTGAAAAACATTCAATATTTTTTTTTGTTTCGGATTTATTCGCATCAATTCGAATTTCCGAATTAAAATTAGTTTGGATTTATTCGGTAGATTCGGATGGCCATGGATTACACTATTATTGTACAGTATATTAGGTTATATCACTCTGCTATGGGTTACACCTAATATACAGTACATAATACTAGTCTAATACACAGCACATCCCACCTAACACATACCAAAATTCCGAATTTCCGAACCGAACCGAATCCAGCCGAATTTATTCAAATTTTTCCAAATCCGAATCGATCCGAACCGAATTTTTTTGCATGCACATGTCTAATATTTTTTTCTAAAAGATTGAGATCAATCCCAATGACTCTCATCCTGCCATGTACTGGGTACGCCATAGAAATACATTTTTTTGCATTTCATACAATGGTATTTTCCAAAATTATGACATTTCGCCAAACTAAGGTTATTTTCTAAAATGCAATATATATTTTTTGTGAAATTTATGTGTAAATGCAATGAGCGTAAAACAGCTAAAAAGAACTTTAGCACAGGTGTATGAAATGTTTAGTTATCATTCAATTGTATAGCACCGCAAAATTCCAAATGCTGGGTACAAATGGAAGGGTATATGATACAGATTTGTGGTAATATATATATATATATATATATATATATATATATATATATATATATATATACATGGATTGGTATGTATGTATGTATGTATATATGTGTAGTAGGGATGGGTGAATGTTTCTAAAAATTCAAAATTTAAAACAACTTTTGATACATTCGTTTGTTCAAATTTTGAATGTTTATAGAACATTCTAACATTATATTTTCAAATTTTCATTTTCAAATTTATCAATAACATTAGAAAATACTCGTTCAAATAATAAAATGTTTAGCTATGTATTTTATATCACATTGTAATGTAATATTTGAATTCGAATGCTACATTTGAATTCAAATGTCACATTTGAATTTGAAATAGTATTTTTATAAATGTCATATTCAAATTCAAAATAGTATTTCTAGTCTACAACTTTTTTGTATAAATGTAATATTCAAATTTCACATTCAAATTCGAATGTAGGATTCAAATTTGAAATATTATTACTAGTCTACAACCGTGTTAAATAAATGTAATATTTGCATTTTAATGCTACATTAGAATTTTAATGTTATATTCAAATTCAAAATAGTATTTCTAGTCTAATATTGTGTTGTATAAATGTAATATTCGAATGGGAATGTCACATTCAATTTTGAATGTCGCATTCAAATTCGAAATTGTATTTCTGGTCTAATACTGTGTTTTATAAATGTAGCATTCAAATTTGAAGGTCACATTTGAATTTGAAATAGTATTTCTAGTCTACCACTGTGTTTTCTAAATTTAATATTCAAATTTGAATGTGACATTCAAATTCGAATGTAACATTCGAAAACTGTAAATAATATTAGATAATATAGAATTTTATGAATATTCGTTCTTATCAACATTCGATTATGTAAATCGAATTTCTACAATAACATTTGTTCTAACATTCAAATTTGAATATAAACACATTTGCCCATCCCTAATGTGTATGTGTGTATGCACATACATATATACACAAATATATATATATATATATATATATATATATATATATATATATACCAGACTTTTTTGTGGGGGTACTCACCGGTACTTTGCCAACTCATAAGAGGTAATATTTGTAATCATCATGTAAATACTCTAGAGAGGGCTGCAAAATACATCAAACATTGTAAATAATGTTGTCCCTTTGCTTTTCTCACAGTTACTGAGCAGAATATATAAATCATAAATCAATGAGTACCGGCACCTTTTTTTGGAGTACTGGCACCTTTTCTTTTACAAAAACCACTATATATATATATATATATATATATATATATATATATATATATATATATATGTATACAGGTGGCCCTCGGTTTACGCTGGTTCAATTTGCGCAGTTTCAGAATAACAACCTTTTTTTTCAGTCATGGGACTGCTATTGAAATGCATTGAAAAGCAGTGCACTAATTAAAATAGCCAGTAGGTGGAGCTGTCCGGTTGTGTTTCAGCAAAGCTAAGCAAGTTTAACAGCCTGAAATTAATCTGTGTACACAGATCAGACAAAACCAAGCAAGATCTTGCAGCCACTTCCCTATTATCTTCCTGTCCATCTGCTTGAGGTGAGGGTGCATAACTGCCTATTAATCACTGCAGATTGAAATGCATAGAATAGGTGCAGACCTAATATTATCTAACATGTTAACAATGCAGAAAAATGCAAGTAAAAAAACAGTTTTGTTCAATAAACTTAGTTTGATGAAGATGCAATCTGTTGTGTAATTATTTTATTAGGTGATGTTTAGCAAATGTTTTTGTTCATTAAACTAAGTTTGATGATGATACAATCTATATTATTAGGTTTATAATGCTGTTTAGCATTTAAAGTATTAATTTCAAACCTTTAAAAATAATGTATTAGTTGTTACTTATGACAATTTTGAGAGGCGCCTGGAACCTATCTCCCTCACTTCCTATTGACTTACATTATAAACTGGGTTTCAATTTACAACAGTTTTGATTTACAACCATTCCTCCTGGAACCTAACCCCGGCGTAAACTGAGGGCTATACACACACATACTAATCCACATACATATATATTTTGTTAAGCCCTTCCCAGTCCAAAACCTTGCTGAAGATATATTAACAAATAGTTTAAATACACTTGCTCTTTACCAACTCTAGCTAACTATTTCTGTTATTAAGAATCATATAACTAGAGTGAGACACATATCTGTTCAACACTATTCAAGTGCAGCTCTGACTAGTTTAGTCAACTCAATTCCTGTACCACGTATTTCCCTGTTTAGAACTACAATCTAGCAGTGATATAACCTGCTAACGTAATAGAATCGAAGGGATTCAGTATATTGTGGACTAATCTCTATACACATTAAGCCTTCTCTTAGTTGGTTTAATAATGTTTGACTAACTTGAAGCTGAATGGTCAGTGTCCAGTTACCTAACTCTAACTAGATACACTCATCTGCACATATTTTTCACAGCTTGTGTTACTATATATTACTGTTAATTGGTTTATTATTCTATAATATATTTAGATAACCTTTATTAACATCCAGCCAACCTCTAGATGTTATCCCAAGGCTTTTGTTCAAGTGCAATTCATTTGCTTTCAACTTGTAATATGAGCGTAGGAATAAGAGAACTATTGATTTAACTTGAGAGCTCAGTAGTGATAATATTTTTGAGCTCCATACGGCAAGGTTTTGTTTAGCTTGTGACATGGATTGCAGTTGTAGCAGTGAGTCAATGTAGTTCAAGATTTATTTTTTTAGGTTGAAAAAACAGTTAGAGGAGAGATGGTAAGCCTCTCTAAATTGGTGGATTTTTATAGAGCACCTGAAACTATACAATGTTGGAGACAGTCTGATGGGATGGGGTAGAGAGTTCCAGAGGCTAGAAGCAGGGCATGAGAAGTCTTGGAGGAGAAGTAGAAATAATAGGAGTGGCGAGATGCAGGTCAGAGATTAAAGAGGGCAGTTTATGGAGTATTGGGAAATGAGTAAGGAAAGTGGTTGTTGAGTTTGGAGTGTGATTGTTGAGTGCTTTATTGGTTAGGGTTAATATTTTGTTTTAAGTTCTAATGTGCTTGGCGAGTTATTGTTGGGACTGGCAGAAATGGGGCACCTGATGAAGATCAGCGACTTAGGTGGATAGCTCTAGCTAAAGCATTCATGATGGTTTGAAGGGCGAGAGGCGGTAATTGGGAAGGCCATTTAGGAGTAGGTTGCAGTAGTCAATACATGACAAAATGAGGGAATGTTTTATACATATTTTGTTAAGATCTCAAGGGGCAAAAATTGTTAAACAAGAGAGGTTACAAAAAACTTTATAGTGTAAAAGTCTGTCACTTCATCACCCCAATATACAAACAGCTGATCCATATATCAGTGTTTAACTTGCTTTAATATATTTATCAGTGATATTACTAGCAGCCTTAAGGGTAAGGTATATACTTTTTGTTTGCAGATAATTCAAAGCTGTATAACTGAGTTCACATTCAGTAGAGCAGTAAATCCAGTATATTAAAAAAATCTAGAAATGGACAAGTGTGTGGGTTTAAAATTGAATGTTGCAAAGTAAGATGTTATAGAGGATATAGCTCTTGAATTTAAATTGCATTTTATACTACATGCTCGGAACTCACAAATGTGTTATAACATGTGGAACATAATGCCCTGTCAGTAGAAAAGGTATAACAGGACTGACTAATGCTTTCAAATTATTGAACTGCATAAATATGATATTGTGGAAAGGTCATTTTTGTTTTCCACATCCACTGAAATATGTTATATTAGATGCAGTATTATGCTACATATACATAATTTAAAAACTTCCCATTTCAAACAATATTTATGAAATGTGTTTTTAAATAAATTATTTTCATTGGATCTAGTAAGAGAAATGTTATTGATAATTTTGAATTATTTATTTATGTGAATTTTTTTCTGGTATCGAACAGTTTCATATGTATTAGGTAAAATATGTATGTGTAATATATTAATTAGCAATAGTGCACCAAGGAACTTGAATAAATAATGCAGAGTAGTTATCCATCTAAATAATAGTTAACTTCCTAAATGCAAGAACTAATAAAAAATACAAAATAATACAGCGAATATAGCCAAAAAAACAAACAAAAACAAAAAACGTTCTCCTTCCTTAGAGCATCTTTGCAATGTTTGCCCTGTATCATGTTCTGGTTGTGAGTGTTTGTTTGCTGAAATGTTAATAATCACAGGGTAGCAAACACATATATATATATATTGAAACAATGAAATCCGCACTTTACCACTGAGTGTATGTCAGTTTTCCAGTGTATATTCATAAACAGTCCGGTGCAACACCTTAGGAGACCACCCTCTAGGCCTCAGAATACATAGAAGCATGACACAAAGTCGCACACGGTATAAAAGCTATACCATGAGATATTTGATCATTGATAGTGCCCCCAAAAAAACAAGAGGGGGGGACAGAGATAGGGATTTACTTAATAGAGAAGCCAAATGGATCTGGCACCTTAATACCATGTCTCCCAAAGGACTTAATAGGGAGATCTCCTCCCCTTAATTTAAAACGTACAAAATTATATGTTCACCCACAGAATAATTAACGTTTGCTGTATTTGTTTTTAATTAGGCAGTCCAATTCACTTATAAGGAATAAAGGGTTAATGTTAAAAAGTTTTTCTTATGTCTAATGAAATGAGCTGTGATGATGTCATTTTTTCTTAACCCCCTCCCATGCGTGTTTATTGGACACCTGTTTTATTGTTGTGTCTAATGGTGTATAGTTTGTATTTGTGAATAGCTTGAGAAAGGGGCAGATGCCCCGAAACATTGCTCTAATAAAAGGTAAAGCTTTTATACCGTGCGCCACTTTGTGTCGTGCTTATATATATATATATATATATATATATATATACACAGTATATTATACACAATTTATATATATATATATATATATATATATATATATTAAACACAATTCTTACCGAGATCTCAGAGCTCTGGTTAACTGTTTTCCAAAACTTAAAAGTGACACAAAACACATCAAAAATACATTACAAAGTAGTTACCCATATAATAACACTGTCTAATAAAAATTATTCCCAAAAAATATTGTACACAAAAGTTATAAGAACTCAAACATATGCCATTGAGATACATATATATATATATATATATATATATATATATATATACACAGTATATATATATATATATATATATATATATGTATATATGTATTTATGTATGTACAGATATATAATCAAATATAAACACATAAATATATAAGTCCACACACATATATATATGCTTTCAGGGGCAGCATATGTTTTATCCTCCGCCGATTGGCGTTTTGTGTATATGTTACCATGGTAACCATGGAGGCCCATATGCAGCCCATGGGATGCACTCACTGTTACGCTATTATCGTTAGAAGGTACAGTAATAAGCTAGAGAATATTCCCTTTACCATAGCCATGCTATATAAGTTACTTTACTTTGTTTTTATTAACAGAAAAACTTTCTTGTTTACATAACAGAATGTCAATATGCGGACATGCGCTGCCCCCGGATGATTACGCCCATGTTGAGGGCGTGGCTACTGGAGAGAATGCAGCGTCCGGAAGCCTGTTGTGAAGTGCTATATGTTTGGTGGCGGGTAAGTAAGATGTTTGATGTAGCTTTACCCGAAAATGTTCACTGATTAAAGTGATTATATGCTAAGTCCTTTGGAGTGCGCTTTGTTTTGTGGATATTCAAATCCTTTTTGCTGCACCCAAGGCTGTTGTGGACTATCGATCTGGAGTGCACACTGTTTGGAGCCTATATATATATATATATATATATATATATATATATATATATGTATATATATATATATATATATATATATGTACAAAGAGATTAGCACTCACCAGCAAAGCAACCACTTTGTGCATGGCCTGTAAATATCCAAAGGAAAAAGGGCTGGGGATCAGGATCTGGTGTGTATCCTCAGTTGTCCACAACACCTAAGACAGCATGAAGAGATTTGAATAATCACCTTTAATGTATCAAAACATAACATAACGTTTCGGTCTCACATGGAGGTCTTGATCACATGTAAAAAACACACATCACAGGCATACAACACATCCCAAAGTATTACCTTATATACCCCATCCCCTAAACTGGATATGCTAAATGACGCCCAAATTCATGGAGAACAGCTGAAAGAGATCTGATTGATCGCTGAGTCATTACAGTGAGACCGTAGTCATAACAACAGACAGCACCAGATAGGTATTTGCATAACCAGCAGACCACATGTCCGCATTGTGTGATGACGTCATCAAAAATGGTGTCCGTTGTCATGGGAACGCGTGTACGCTCATAATATACAAAGCGTGACCACTTAGCAACAGCTTATCAGAGCACTAAATGCAAAAAAAAAGCCCCTAGCTAGACAGGCATTACCATGACAACAGACCCAAACAAAATTTTTTGAGCCTAAGCATAACAGGTTCATATAGTTAACTAAACAATACACATACAATTCAGATTGGTTCATAGATCCAGTGACTAGTCAACAACAAATAACTGTGTGGTGCAATATATCTTGTATAAGAATAACACCTAATGTATAGCCATATAAATATCTAGAGCATAAGATCCTATAGCAATGCTTAGTCACTAACACTATTAACCAGATCATTGTTTTCTATATACAGAATTACAAAAAAACACACACAAAGTGCTTCCAAGGAGATGGTAGAAACTGAGTTATTGGAGGAGGGGAAGCTCACAGTCACTTATAAAACAGCTGTAGTCAATCATCACGTTAAGACCCTTCGGGGCAATGGTGTCCAGTCTATTGATCCAGCGTGATTCCATTCTCAGTAAAGCCTTTGATCGTTCACCACCCGCATAGATTTAGGGACGTGATTGATTAATATAGTCCTCATTGTGGAGATGGCATGTCCCACTTGTAGGAAATGACGAGCCACAGGTTGATCCGAATTGACCTTATCAAGGGCCAGCCTTATAGCCGATTTGTGGTTGGCCAACCTCTCTCTGAATGTGGTTATCGTTTTCCCCACGTAATAAAGGGAACATGGACAGATAATCACATAAATGACATGATCAGAAGTACAGGTCAATCGATGCAGAATGGTAAATCTGTTGTTGGTATGAGTATGATGGAATGTATTGCCAGACCTCATGCCATTGCAGGTCATACAATTACCGCACCTATAACAGTCTTTTTTCTTTTGCGGAAGCCAGGTGCTCTTCTGGTAACTTTGTACTGGATCAGTGTGCACCAACAAGTCTCTAAGGTTCTGCACCCTCTTATAAACCAGCCGAGGTGGTGACATCTCGCCAAATGGTTAGCTGGTATCCGTGGATACAATCGGTCAATATTATTTGATAACCTCCTGTACTTTATGTGATGCTGGGGTGTAAGTAGTGATATAATTCAAATGTTGTTCAGCAATCTTCTGTGGTTGATTGCTAATGGATTGCTGAGTCATTGTGTGTGCTTTCTCACATTGTGTCATGATAAGTTGTTCCGGGTACCCTCTATTGATGAACTTCTGTGCCATCGTATCCAGCTGTTGTTTCTTGTGAGCCTCCTTGCGTACAACACGCAGGAGCTGAGAGGAACTAACCCCTGTTTTCTGAAATCTAGGGTGAAAAATATTAAAGTGTAGTATGGAATTTTTACCAGTAGGTTTGTTATAGAGAGTAGTAAATAACCTCAACCCATCTGCTGTCTCACTCTTGTATATCTCAAGAACAAAGAAATTTATTTTATCATTATCTATATCCATCTTTAACCGTACAGTAGAATTAATGGAATTCAAATGATTAAACCACACATGTAGAGACTCCAAATCACCCTTCCAAACAAGGAATACATCATCTATATACCGTTGATAAAACCTAATAGAGCTCTGTTCTGTAGTCAAAATGTAATCATGTTCATACATGGAAATATATATGTTGACATACGATGGGGCCAGGTAAGACCCCATCGCAGTGCCTAATGTTTGTAGATAAAAACTATTTTCAAACCGAAAATAATTATTGACAAGACAGAGCTCCAGTAGATTTAACAAGAATTCTATAGGCGGTCCCATATAGTTAGCATTAGAAGATAGGATTCTTCAGACCATGTCCATTCCATGTGTATGGGGAATAATGGTGTATAAATTAATTACATCCATGGTCACAAGAGTGTCAGATAAACCTATGTCAACCACCTGATTAAGTTGATGGATAAGTTCAGATGAATCCCTAAGACAGTGGATTTGACTACTGGTTGTAAAAAGTTGTCAATGTATTCAGCCAGGGGTTGAAATAATGAACCCCTGGGGGATTTGACAAATTTTTATGTATCTTAGGAAGCAGGTATAGTATGGGTTAGATTGGATTATCAACTGTCATAAATCTGTGAGTATCTTCATCAATGTTCCCAGCATTTAGAGCCAATCCTAAGAGTTTGTCAACCTGCGATTTAAATGTGTTGGTAGGGTTGAAGGTAAGCTTACAGTAAGTGAGTCCATCGTAAAGTTGTCATAACGCCTCCAACCGGTATACTGAGTAATCTAACACCACAAAGGCTCCGCCCTTATCGGCTGGCCTAATCACTATTGAGCTGTCCTCAACTAGAGTTTTCAAAGCTCCTCTCTCAGGTGGTGTTAGATTATCCCATGTATTGGTTGTTGAGGTTTCTTGTTTACAGATGGCAGCATTACACATACGAGTGAAGGTCTTGATAGAAAAGTGTGCGTTTTGTGGTTCAAACGTACTACCCACCCTAAAAGGTTTTGACTCATATTCAGGGCTGTTTTTAAAATGGTCCCTTAACTTAAGTTGTCTGTGAAAATGGTGTAAATCTATTTGTAACTCAAAGGGGTCACTTTTAGGGGTGGGAATAAAGGATAAACCTTTATTGAGTAATGACAGTTAATTTGAAGTAAGTTTACGTGAGCTTAAATTATACACTATTGTTTCTGTTTGCAAGTGGTCACTTTTTTGATGTTTCCTCCCGCCCCTCCTATTGTGTCTGTGTCCGATCCCACAGGTAAAGGTACAATTACCGCACCTATAACAGACATTTAAGGCTGTTATAGGTGCGGTAATTGTATGACCTCCAATGGCATGTTGTCTGGCAATACATTCCATCATCCTCATACTAACAAAAGATTTACCATTCGGCATCGATTGACCTGTACTTCTGATCATGTCATTTATGTGATTATCTGTCCATGTTCCCTTTATTACGTGGGGAAAACGATAAGCACATTCAGAGAGAGGTTGGCTAACCACAAATCAGCTATAAGGCTGGCCCTTGATAAGGTCAATTCGGATAAACCTGTGGCTCGTCATTTCCTACAAGCGGGACATGCCATCTCCACGATGAGGACTATATTAATCGATTACGTCCCTAAATCCATAGACTGGACACCATTGCCCCGAAGGGTCTTAACGTGATGATTGACTACAGCTGTTTTTATAAGTGACTGTGAGCTTCCCCTCCTCCAATAACTCAGTTTCTACCATCTCCTTGGAAGCACTTTGTGTGTGTGTTTTTTTTAAATTCTTTATATACAACACAATGATCTGGTTAATAGTGTTAGTGACTAAGCATTGCTATAGGATCTTATGCTCTAGATATTTATATGGCTATATGTTAGGTGTTATTCTTATACAAGATATATTGCACCACACAGTTACTTGTTGTTGACTAGTCACTGGATCTATGAACCGAAATGAATTGTATGTGTAATATTATTTAGTTAACTATATGAACCTATTATGCTTAGGCTCAAAATTCTTTGTTTGGGTCTGTTGTCATGGTAATGCCTGTCTAGCTAGGGGCGGTGTTCTTGCGTTCAGTGCTCTGATAAGCTGCTAAGTGGTCACGCTTTGTATATTATGAGCGTACACGCGTTCCCATGACAACGGATGCCCTTTTTGATGACGTCATCACACAATGCGGACATGTGGTCTGCTGGTTATGCAAATACATATCTGGTGCTGTCTGTTGTTATGACTACGGTCTCACTGTGATGACTCAGCGATCAATCAGATCTCTTTCAGCTGTTCTCCATGAATTTGGGCGTATCAGGTTTAGGGGATGGGGTATATAAGGTAGCACTTTGGGTTGTGTTGTATGCCTGTGATGTGTGTTTTTTACATGTGATCAAGGCTTCCATGTGAGGCCGAAACCTTATTTTATGTTTTGATACATTAAAGGTGATTATTCAAATCTCTTCATGCTGGCTTAAGTGTTGTGGACAACTGAGGATACACACCGGATCCTGATCCCCAGCCCTTTTTCCTTACATACATATATAAATAAGTGCATTGGAGCCCTTTGCAGTTAAGTAGATGAAAACTTCTAAAAACATATTTATGCAATATTCATATTTGATAAAGGTTTTAACTATGTATTTACTGTAAATAACCTGCATATAGTATTTCTAAATAGATATTATATATATATATATATATATATACATATATTTATATATATATATATATATATATATATATATATATACCTATATATAAACATATATATATATATATATATATATATATATATATATATAGGCATACATATATATTTGTTTTGTAAAACTTCAGATATATGTAGAAATATTTAATTATGAATACATAGAACATATTCCGATATGTAAAGAACATTGGAAAATAAAAAAATCCTATATTTATGTCAGGTTAGTGCATTCGAATATATGCTATATTGTTTTCGCAACATTGTGGTGTTAGTTTTTTTTTAAACTTTCTCTTCTCCATTGACTTCTATGGGGAATATGAATATGCGATAGTGTTTGCGTGATATTGAGGTGTTAAGTTATGGGTGAGTGTGTAATCGTGATCGTGATTTTTAGATTTCGAGTTTATTCACGATTTTGGTTACCACTGGAGAAAAAAACAGTTTACTTTCAACTTGAAATACCAACGCAACCCAAACTAGCACAAAAATTTAAATCATAGCAGAGTTTCTGCTATAGCGAAAACGTAAAATACCACTCCACTTGTAATCTAGCTCTAAATGTTTACACATTTTGCAGTTTTCACAGGTGAAACATCCAATTTTTTTTGTTTCTCCTTATTGTTATAAAAGAGAGAGTTAGCTCTATTATAACCTGTTTTAACGCTTTTCTGGCAATAACCTCTAGAGAGAAACTGTCCTCTCAAATCATTTGCATATATATATATATATATATATATATATATATATATATATATGGATCATTTACTTAATTTATTGTGAATATCAGGATACTAAGGTCTTTTTTAAGATAACAGGGCACCAAATTTGGCAATTATTTGCCATTATCCTGCTAACCACTTGCAAACTATTAAGCATAAAAGATGGGCTTGATATTGCATTATTCCGTGCATATATGTATTAAGTGATATGACACTTCATTGTTTACATGCCTTAACTTTTACACATGGGTATATGCATGTAAGTGACATGTTTATTGATTGACAGATTCACTATGGTTACACTTTTGAAGTTTTTTCAGCAGTGGGGGTAGGTTAAACGATATGTTACGCTTGCCTGTATCATTCTTCTTGGTCTGATGAAGTGGAATTTGTTATAGCCAAATTAACCTAATAAAAAAAGATTCTTTAACTTCTACATTCAAGTCGAGTGGGTGCAGATATTTATTTTGTTATTGCATATATGTGTGTGTCGTTTCTTTTCTCTCAATCTTTCTCTGTCATATGCCCTTAAGACTGCTGGTTACTGATGCAAAAATGTATTACGGCTCAAGTATGGGCTGCAGTGTAGTCTTGAAGACTTTATAAGTACTGGTTCAATTATTTTCTAAGATCTTTATCTTAAAAAAATCTTCTTTTCAGTTCAAATACTAAGACAAGGAAGTAGAGTGTTAATTGCTAGCTGATGAGTATAACAGATTCAGTCGTGAAGCAATGGGAAAAGACAGAAGAAAAAGGTAAGGTAAAGAGACAGTGTCAAAATACCAAAGATATTATTACTTAGTGCAACCAGGAATACACAGGCACAGAAAGATGCAGAAGATGGCCTTCAATGTGTTATAGAAGGATGCAAAAATGACTTGACGAAAAAGATACCAATGAATACAGGAAACTTAACTCGTGTCAACCCTGCCCAATGCAGAAAACATTTGCAAGAAAACAATTATGTAAATCAATTCAGTAATTGCACAAAAGATAAGATAAAAATAAAGTACTGGGGGGCAGAGCCGGCAGCCGTGAGGTATTGTTGCACTGTAAGTGAGCTCCGTATACCGACGCCCAAAATCTCTCTGTTACAGGGCAATTTTAGGAACGCCAGCTTAAGCCACCTCATAATACCTTTAGAGATGTGATAGGACATGATGAAAGGTGTGCTGTAAACAGCAGTACATCACTGTTTTGGAACACTCCGTAGCGGGGCCTACACTCTGGCCGCCATTTTAAGCCTGAGGGCAGTATTAACTTCAGCATATAGAGGAAAACAAAGCGCTCCACCGGATGACCAGATCGCTAAACAGACTGCAAACACAGAACAGTATGGTCCCCTGAATTGAAAAGGTCAGTAACACTGTATTTTGCAAAGTGCCTTGATCGGGCTACATACACCCAGGAAACACTATAAGTCAGTATTGCTCTATGCATCTCCTTACAATGCATCCTGCACTATGAAGATCAGAGCAAACTTTTTGCATGTAACAGGCCCTTAACAGGACTGTTTTGCTGCCTCACTTTATGCTGCTAATCATACAAGCTAATATTTAAAAGATACAAAAAGACAGATAGGGCGCCTCCTAGTGTAGCCAATAAGTTTATTGCATGAGAGTACTGATAATGAAATAATACTCACAAAGTGTAGCGGCAAAGATAATGCCAAGGAGAACAGTCTGGGAACTTAACAGTGTCCCAGTATACAGTGCACAACCATGGGCAGCTCCTCCTGGAATCGATAGCAGATTCAGCAGTCTAGAAGAATGACAAGAGAAGAAGGTGACTCCTAGTGCAGAACAGTCAGGTACATGAACCCCGTAAGCAGATCCCAAATGGATGGGTACTCACAGTATGGAGCGCACACGATAGTGCAAGTTTCGCTAACTGGGTATATTTCAGTGACCCAGTACACATATAGATGTCCAAGATGTATGTGTGTAAACCAAAGGTATCCTCTGATAGTAGATGCAAACAGCCGTAAAAGAACAGGAGACTCCAGGTATTAAAAATACAAAACTTTATGCAATGCTAAATATACAATAGCAAATTACAATAGTAAAAATGTTAAAAATAAAATCAGTAAAACACGCTACACGTTTCTCAGCATTAACCACGCCATTTCCTCAGGCTAGTAATACTGATAACAAACAGAAATCTCCTTTTTAAACAGCTTCAGACCAATGAAAAACAGAGAAACTCCCTCTGCTGCAGGTGTTGTATAATGGGTTCTCATACATAGATACAAAGGTGAACATAATTAGAGCTAACAACAATGTTAAACACTTCACAAATAAACCATACATGAATCACATCCCGGTGTCCAGTAAACATATAAACCCGACAAAATAAAAACATTACAGGTGTAAATAACGGCATCCCTAAATATGGCCAATAAACAAACAATGAAATGACAAAATTCAAAAGATCGAGTTATGAATGGCTTCTCGCCGTTGATATAAGATAGTGTATGCATGTCAATTATAAAAATAAGGGTGTGAGAGTTAGAGCCAATGAAATCTCTCTATCAAGATATATTACAAACAATGTATATTGATGGTGTATGAACATGTATATGTGAATAAGATAATGAATACAATGGTATGTAAATGAGTGTACTTCTAAGTGTGACAAAATGCAAAAGATCAAACTATAAATGGCTTAACGCAGTCGATATAGGAATGTGTATAACTGTCAATCAAGAAAGAAGGGTGTGAAAGTTGGATCCAATGAAACCTCTCTATCAGGTTCTATTACGAACTATATATATAGAAAGTGTATGGAAATATAAATGTGAATGAGATAAGTGCAGTGATTTATATATAAATAAATGTACTACGAAATGTGGCTACTATAGAGATTAGAAACACAATAAGGAGTGATAAGTGTACTACGTAATGTCCTTTAAATTGTGAAAATATAGAGCATGAGCCCTGTAGATGAAATGATCGCTATATGCTAGATCTAAGAGATGTGTAATATCATGTAAAATGATCGGCATAAACTAAGTTTATCGCAATCAGAGTCGGCTTTTGTACAGAATATATATCGTATCATCGTTTAATACATATTAAGACCAATAGAACGTTAAAAAAATGAAAAGGGGTGTGATAATATTAACCAATCTAACCTCCACAATAGGTGATTAAATCAGTAATATAAACTGAATGAAATAGTATATTTAAATGTATGTAACTAAAAACGTAAAGACTATAATGCTAAACTAAAAATGTGTAGTATATGAGTGTACTCTATGTGGTCACATAGTCTACATTATGACAGTATATTACGAACATCTATAATAAGGGACATCTGACCCGATAGGCTATATGTGTTTCAATATGATAATATGATGTGTAAGATGTATACAAACATATATTAAAAAATGTGAAATTATGTGCAATAAACTATAGTGATAATAAATGTATTATAACCTACATAAAACAACAGAATCAATTATACTAACTATAAATTGATTATGATAAGGTTACCCAACACTGAATAAAATGTATATTAATGGAAAAATCAGAATAAAGCGGACTATTATGATAAAACCTGATTCCAAACTTACTAAAAACAATGTAATATGATATTAAAAAGCATTCAAACTATAGGATAGTATATACTGGCATCATATGTATAATCTTAAAATGCTGCAGTATCTATGACTTCATTTAAGCCATCAGGGTATAATGACCCGAACTTATATATCCAGTAGGTTTCTCGCTGGTGGAGCCTGGACATTCTATTTTGTGAATTAATAAAAGGGATACTTTCTAATGGTGTTATATTTCTAGAGGTGCTATATTTGTCCAAACCTCTCAGAATGCATCTTAGATGTTCAGACCATCTTTGTGTTACTTTCCTACAGGTGCGGCCTATGTATTGAAGACCACATAAACAAGTTATGCAATAAATATAAGTGGAATTACAAGTCATTCTTTGTGTTAGTTTAAAAGTTTTCCCAGTGCTATGGGATATGATAGTTTTACAGCCATTAGTTATATATTTACACATGTGGCATCTACTATTATTACATCTATATGACCCTACTTGAGATTCATTAATTCGAGTGAAGGGAGTTCTAAACGTGGTTTTCTTAAAAGTTGGACCACATCTACACATAACGATCTTGCTAGGTGCTAATTTCTCTTTTAGAGTTGGTGCCCTTCTAAAAGTACAACTTAGGTTTCTTGCTAAAAAAATTTTAAAAATTGGGTCCCTTTTTAGTAAAACCCAATGTTTTGAGAGAATATTCTTTATTTCTCTGTGATTGTCATTATACCTTGTGATGAATGTAGTTTCATATCGTGAATCACGAATAGGGCTCTTTCTCGTCTTGAAAAAGTCTTCTCTATTAAGAGAATGTGCTTTCAAGAAACCAGATTCAATATGTGCATCTGGATAATGTTTTTCCTTAAATCTATTTTTAAGGATCTGACTTTGTGTGTCATATGTGGTTAGATCAGTACAATTTCTCCGGATTCGTCTAAATTGGCTGTAAGGGATATTTAATTTCCAACTAGAATAATGGTTACTGTAAAAATCCAGAAAATTGTTGTTATCTACTGCCTTAAAATAAGTACAGGATTTAATATGATTATTCTCATCCCACATTAAAGATACATCCAAAAAGTCTATATGGTCTTCTTGTACATTCCATGTAAATTGGATACCCATATCATTCATATTGAGCTTATGTTGAACTTCCTATTAAAACTATAGGAACTGGGGATGTGGTATATGGAATATCTATATACAATTGTTAATGTTTATGTATTAGAATGTGTATGTAAAGTTTAGGAGTGATTATATAAATCTTGAATTGTGTCCTTAGGTGTGTTTTTCTTTTTTCTTTTAAGAATGTGATTAAGCAATCAAAATATCCATATTTCATAATATTACAAATACGCTGGCATGAGTGTGTTTTACCTCTAATATTGCGATTGCACTGTAGCAAATGTATTCTATAATAATAACGTGTGTTACAGTGGGATCCCAATATTAGAAGTAAAACACAATTGTCCTATCGTGTTTTAATATTAGAAGCAAAACACAATCGCACTATCACATTTGCAATATTATGAAATATCAATATGAAGTGTGGGTTTTGCTTTTTATATATAACAAGAATACCATGGCCCCTATTTAACAAAGGTCTGTCGTACCGGATCAGGTCCGACAGACCTCACTGAATGCGGAGAGCAATACGCTCTCCGTATTCAGCATTGCACCAGCAGTTCTTGTGAGCTGCTGGTGCAATGTCGCCCCCTGCAGATTCCCGGCCAATTGGCCGCCATCAGGGAAGTGTCAATCAACCCGATCGTACTCGAGCAGGTTGAATTGGGGTGATGTCTGTCTGCCTGCTCAGAGCAGGAGGACAGGTTATGGAGCAGCGGTCTTTAGATAGAGATATTTAGCACTGTCCTAATGAACAACTGGGTTAAATAAAGTAAGGACTTGCAATTAATCTCTATTTTGTGTGATGCCACAACATTTTGTATTGATCATATTTAAAGCTTACCTATTTTTTGTCTCCATATTAACACATACATATGTATGTATAGAAGCATAAACAGTTTCCCATTGATCTCCATGTAAAGGCACTTTAAGTGCCTTTTTTGTTTCAAACACCCCACATACCCTTACTTTAACCCCTTGTAACTGTTCAGATTTTTTATTAAAAAAAATGCTCATATTTATTTTTTATTTTAAACTACTTTCCTCTTTATTTTGGGGGAGGGGGCACTTGGGGCAACTTTTTATCCTTAATCAGAGGTCTGACCTCTGGTGAATTGCCCTTAGCACCAAGGAAAACTGCAAGCTTGCGGTTACATTAACCAGCCACTTGTAATAGCTGGTTATTTAACATGCACCTGTAAACTGACATTTGCCCCATTACGGGCGCACGTTAAGATAATGCCTCAGTTGTAATCTAGCCCAGAATGTTGTATTAGAAATATCTTCATCAAATATAGTAATTAAAAAAAGTACCAGCCAGCAGTATGAGCAAACTCCATTGATTTTCAAGTTACAAAGAAATGCATAGGCAGGCATTTATGTACAAATATCCAGTCTAAGACCCATTACTTCCATAATGCAATGAGAGAGAGGTCATATCTTGTTAAAGTGGGTGTTCAATTAAATATCACTAAGTCTCAGGAAGTATATTATGTTTGCTTTTCATTCAAGCACAGAATTGCAGCTCTTTGTGGCATCAGTGATCTTATTTATAGACTTAGTAGTCAGAAAGGTTAATTAACTACATATATTACCATTAGCACAGTTAGGGTGTCCAGTTTAAAACAAAATGAGCTAGATTATAAATGGCATGCTAATGTGGGTTTGGTATTACAAGTTTAAAGTAAAATGTGAGTGAGCATTAACTTCAGGATATCATGACCGTGCTAACTCCTCCCCATATAAGTTCATGCTAAGTGTGAAAGAAAGCCTTTATTTATGTATTTTTATATATATATATATATATATATATATATATATACATATATATATATATATATATACATTTCTACCTCCTGACTCAATAGGTCAGACCCTTTTACCTCTTTTAAAACTTTCAGCAAAAGCAGATATTAGTGACTTGATCACTTTCAGATGACTATTATTTACTGAGAGCACACTATTTGCATGTCATTATTAATAATAATAATAATAATAAGACGACTCCTTATGGCTAGATCCCTATTACAAGCTGCCATGAAGATTGTATATCATGGGTACCTGTATTAGGGGTATCAATATTATTGTCCATTTCATTGAACTGCTACATGTACCCATGAGAGGTAGCCCTAATTAACCAAAAAACAGCCACACTACAGTTCATACAAACCTACCAGCTTTAATGTCTCCTATATATGATTTTTTTTCTCGTGTGAACCAAGCTACATTTAATTCACCATAAAAATAACCATACTTATACCTAAAAACCTTTAGTACACAGACCCCACTGCTCTTACCCTCCTTGTCAGGCCACAATAAGTTTAGTTGTGTGTGGATTAGATGGTTAATAGCATGTCTGGAATCCTGGGTGTGCTGTCTACTCAGGCTGCTTTATGAGGTTCCTAGCAGGAAACAAGGATTATGTATTTCCCAGTGACATCAACTGGAATGCTTCACCATTTCTTGATCAGTTTCAGAAGGGCCTTTCAAAATTGTTAAAAAATGAGCTTGAGTAAAGAGCCCCTCTAGTAGATTTGGAGAGTATTATAAATCTGGTGATTCAAGTTCATAGAAGATTTCAAGAGAGATAGCAGGGGACACTTGTTTCACAGACTCCAGCATCTTCTCCTGCCCCCATGCCTATTTTCACTCCTGATACCTTGCTACAGGAAGAACCTATGCAGACTGGAGCCATTAGAGGGTCAATATTGTCTCCAGAATAAGCCAAATTAAGAAATTTGAAACTTTTTCTTACTGTGAAAATGTTGGACACTTTCTATGTACTTGTCCTGTAAAGAGCATAACGAAGGTAAAGTGGAACTAGCAGCTGTGTTTCTCAATACTTCTACTGTTGCTTTTGCGTCATACTTATCTGGAGAAGATTTTTGTCCCATCTCAGATGCATTTGGAGGTGATGTAGTTTCATAATCATTCCCTTGCTGCTGGCCTTAGGGGTATTAAAAAAGACTCAAACGTTAATTATCAAAATGTTTTGATTGCCAAAACTGGCTGGGGATGTCAAAAGGTTTGTCTTGTCATATATAGTTTTGCCAGTATGAAGCATTTTAATTTGGCCCATGAGAGCCCTTTGTTTTGTTTATAGATGGATTTCTTTCTGGATCTCCCCCTTCTGATGGCCATGATATTATTTTGGTGGTAGTTCTCTGATTTACTAAGATGGCTATTTTTTCCAGTAGTGGGCTTAACCTCTGCTAGCGTTACAGCAACTTTATTTGAAGGAATTATTACATGGCCTGCATCAGGATGTGTTGTCAGATAGAGGGTCCTCATTTCTCCTCAATCTGGAAGCACTTCTGTTCCAGTCTTAAAATCTCACAAGGAGGGGGCTTATCCAAGCAACAGTTCCAAAAGTCAGAAACAGAACACACAGTTCAGAATATACAACACAGCATGGGGACCAACAGGAAATCAAGTCCATTTAACAAGCCACGGTCCAAACATGAAGGACAGTTTAGAAACAGGAATGCAAGGATCTTAATACAAAATAACCAAGTACAAAATGATGTTTCAAAGGAATTTTAAAACTTTCTGTAGTTTTTGGAGCTAATTCTGCCACAAGTATCAGTAGTGATGTCGCAAACCTAAAAAATTGGGTTCACGAACAGCGAACGCGAACTTCCTCAAAAGTTCGCAAACCGGGCGAACCGCCATAGACTTCAATAGGCAGGTGAATTTTAAAACCCACAGGGACTCTTTCTGGCCACAATAGTGATGGAAAAGTTGTTTCAAGGGCACTAACACCTGGACTGTGGCATGCCGGAGGGGGATCCATGGCAAAAATCCCATGGAAAATTACATAGTTGTTGCAGAGTCTGGTTTTAATCCATAAAGGGCATAAATCACCTAACATTCCTAAATTGTTTGGAATAAAGTGCTTTAAAACATCAGGTATGATGTTGTATCGATCAGGTAGTGTAAGGGTTACGCCCGCTTCACAGTGCGCAGTGTAGGTGATATACCTGCCCTGACCATGCTTTGCAGACCAGGTATCAGTGGTCAGATGGACCCTTGCCCCAACACTGTGTGCCAGACATGCCATTATAGCAGAAATATGGCTTTGGCGTTGCTTTTTGGTAATTAGAAGGCTGCTAAATGCCACTGCGCACCACACGTGTTTTATGCCCAGCAGTGAAGGGGTTAATTAGGGAGCATGTAGGCAGCTTGTAGAGTTAATTTTAGCTTAAGTGTAGTGTAGTAGACAACGCAAAGTATTGATCTAGGCCCATTTTGGTATATTTCATGCCACCATTTCACCGCCAAATGCGATCAAATAAAAACAATTGTTCACTTTTTCACAAACTTTAGGTTTCTCACAGAAATTATTTACAAACAGCTTGTGCAATTATGGCACAAATGGTTGAAAATGCTTCTCTGGGATCCCCTTTGTTCAGAAATAGAAGACATATATGACTTTGGCGTTGCTTTCTGGTAATTAGAAGGCCGCTAAATGCTGCTGCGCATCACACGTGTATTATGGCTAGCAGTGAAGGGGTTAATTAGGTAGTTTGTAGGGAGCTTGCAGGGTTAATTTTAGCTTTAGTGTAGAGATCAGCTTCCCACCTGACACATCCGACCCCCTGATCCCTCCCAAACAGCTCCCTTCCCTCCCCCACCCCACAATTGTCCCTGCCATCTTAAGTACTGGCAGAAAGTCTGCCAGTACTAAAATAAAAGGTTTTTAATTTTTTTTTATTTTTTTTTTAGCATATTTACATATGCTGTGGTGTAGCATCCTCCCTTAGCCCCCAACCTCCCTGATCCCCCCCCAAAACAGCTCTCTAACCCTCCCCATCTGCCTTATTGGCGGCCATCTTGGGTACTGGCAGCTGTCTGCTATTATTTCACAGGCAAAAAAGTGTTGTTTTTTTTAAATGTACACTACTGTTACACCATATATGAGTGGTGGCACTGGGCAAGTGGGCACAGTATATGCTGTAAGTCTGACACACACACTGGCAGGCAGGCAACTGCAATTAGATTACACAGAAAAAAAAGCAGACTGATGTTCTAGCCCTAAAAAGGGCTTTTTGGGGTGCTGTCTTTATAGCAGAGATCAGATGAGTCCTTCAGGACTGTAGTGGACACTGAATACACTAGCCTAGCTATCGATTTCCCTATTAAATCAGCAGCAGCTACACTGTCCCTCCTCTCACTAAGAATGCAGCTTCCAAATGAATATAAAATGGATGCTGTCCAGGAGGTGGGAGGGTCTGGGAGGGAGGGTCTGCTGCTGATTGGCTGTAATGTGTATTCTGACTGTGAGGTACAGGGTCAAAGTTTACTCAATGATGAATAGTGGGCGAATCGAACATATGTTCGCCCGCCGAGGTGAACGCAAACATACTATGTTCGCCGGGAACTATTCACTGGCGAACTATTCGCAACATCACTAATTATCAGTATGAGCCTCCACTGGGCTAACTTTAGCACACTCCTATTCAATGCACCCCTGGCACAATGTTTTCTCGTCCTTTAAGATCTTGCTGTACACTGCAGGACTCCAGCTGTGCTGCCATCCCTTAAGTTCTCACAGATTTCATTCTATTGTTAGCAAATGTAAAACATTTCAAAAGGAGTCCTTAGACATTTTACAGATTCTATATCATCAGTCCAAATGAAAACTACATTAATATTGTACTTATATCTGCATAGGCTATGAGCCCCATTTACCAAGCTCCGAACGGAGCTTGAGGGCCCGTGTTTCTGGCGAATCTTCAGCAGCGGACAGGAATCGCCACAATTCAACCCGATTGAGTATGATCGGGTTGATTGACACCCCTTGGCCACGAGTCTGCAGGGGGCGGCGTTGCACCAGCAGCTCTTGTGAGCTGCTGGTGCAATGCTGAATACGGAGAGCGTATTGCTCTCCGCATTCAGCGATGTCTGTCGGACCTGATCCGCAGTGCCGGATCAGGTCCGACAGACATTTGGTAAATCGGCCTTTATATCTGCAAAAGATCTAAACACAGAATAAATGTTCTAAAAACAACTGTTGGAAAGCAGTTCAAGCAGAATTAGCGTACGAGCTGAGAACGTTAAATACCGCTCAACTTAACCCTGTCAGCAAACTACAGATATTTTGCAGGGGTTCATCAAAATATTGCTAGACTAAAAAGTATCCTCCTCTTTGTCCTACTGCTAAAATTCAATACGGTTGGATAATTTCCATATTAACACAGGCCTATATTTAAATATTTTAGAATTCAACATACAAAAACGACATTCTTAGGGTTGATAGTTCTTAGCTTCTGTGCACACATTATTATAAGTCATTAGCATTACGTTTGAATTAATTAGTCTACCTAAATGATGTATGTAATAGTTCCAGAAGTGCTGATTTCCTACATTGAAAAAATAAGCAAAGAACTGTGGGCCATATATATATATATGAAATTGAGTTTATTGTGGCTGTTTGCTAGCGTCTGAAGTAGAACGCATATTACAAGTTGAAAGTGCAATTGAATTTAATGCGCATCAGGATAACGTGACCTCAGTGCTCTGGTTAACTGTTATGCTCAAATAAAAAGTTGCACAAAACACATCAAAATTACTTTTAAAGTACATTGGAGCCATTTGAAGTCAAGTAGATAACTTTATGTTACATGGATATTATAAATGTTGAAACAAACTGTTATAAAAATTAGCGCTAAAGAAACCTCCTAGCTCTTTGTATAATAGATATCCTAGGGGTATGTACAGGAAATCTTAGAAAGGAAACTAAGAGCACCTATATGCTGTGGTATTTAAACATATACTCATAAAAAACAAGCATACAATTGATAATTACTTTATAGTTAAAAAGAATTACCTATCAACAGAACATGGATCCATGTAACATATAACAAATAATAAGTTAAAAACAATAATGGAAAAAATAGTAAAAAAAAAGAACTAAATATAAATATTGGCAAAAGTTGCAACAGATTATTTACACAATAATACCCCTACATGGGATGATATTGGATAACATCAGTCCTACAGGTGGAAAGTGCTGAAAACACCTTCCAATGTAATGGAGTAGTCCAGAAATGTCAAGTATAAGTATAAAAACAAGTCTCAGTTAGAAATAGTTGTGTCCAAAAATATGTTGATGGTGAGTCTGTAGAAATAAAAATAAAAGTAAATAAAAAATAAAAATAAAGATAGAAGTGTAAGTCCTTAGTGTGAAAAATAGAACAATAGCGCAAATGCAAAATAATCCAAAATAGTGGTCATCCTATGGCCTCTATTTATCAAGGTCTCTCGGATCAGGATCCGACAGACCTCGCTGAATAGGGCAAGCCAATAGGCCGCCAGCAGGGGGTGTCAATCAACCCGAACGTACTCGATCGGGTTGATTTCCTGGGATGTCTGTCCGTCTGCTCAGAGCAGGCAGACAGGTTATGGAGTAGCGGTCTTTGTGACCGCTGCTTCATAACTGCTGTTTCTGGCAGGCCTGCAGGCTCGCCAGAAACATGGGGGATAGGCCCCTATGTGTTAGTGGTAGTTCACAGGTACCTGTGGAGAAAAGAACATATTTTTCAATAACGTAAATAGAACTATGTAAGAAGTCTCCAAATTGGAGGCTTACCCAAAAATCAGCCGTATCTTTCAATGTGTTTCTGCCTAACACTTGACCTTTCTCAAGACGTATTTTCAGATGCCCAAGCTGAACAACGTGCAATAGCATGATACCAGGCTCTGTTTTCCGCCAACCTTAATACAAACAAAAAATATAAAATACAACACTATCTAACCTGTGCAACGAAATATGTGATCTACCTGCTGAACTGTTGCTGTTGCTATGGATAATATCAAGACAAGTATGGCCAATCACAGATCTTCAATCAGAAAATCCCTTAATGCCTTAACGACACGTCGTACAGGGTACGTCAAGACCAGCGACGTACCCTGTATGTCGTTAGGGGTTTAAAGCGCCTGGAAGCAATCCTGATCGCTTCCAGCCACTTTCAAGGTATTGCCGTTATGCTTCGATATTGAGGCATCACTGCATTATCCTTTTTTCCAAGACCAATGCAGAGAGAGACACTCTGTGGCCCTCTCTGCACCGGTAGCGATGGTGCCGATCGTTGGTGGGTGGGAGCAGCTGCAGGGAGGCGGGTGGGCGGCCCATTGCTGCCCGGCGTCCGGTTCTTGTATGTGCAATTTGCACGTCGGGCAACGGGAGCGTGCGGGAGGCCTGCAGGGAGCACGCGCTGGCACGTGTGCGTGCACGCGCGCAACAACCACAGCCACCAATGTAATTGAATGGGAAGGAGGGAGAAGGAGGGGGGGAAAATAAAGATCAAAGGATCTAGGAGGGGGAGATGGAGGGGGGTATTGAGGGGGGCAGCTACACTATAGAAAAATGTAAATTTTATAAAAAAAATAAAAAAAACTTTTTTTTGGGAGGCAAACTGGTTACTGGCAAATAACTGCCGGTACCCAAGATGGCAGCAAATAGGTAGCGGGGGGAAGGTTAGAGAGCTGTTTGTGGGGGGGGGGATCAGGGAGGTTGGGGGCTAAGGGGGGTCCATCATAGCTGAACAGATATATATATATTTTTTTTTAAAAGCCTTTTATTTTAGTACTGACAGACTTTCTTGTGGGGTGGGGTGAGGGAAGAGAGATGTTTGGGAGAGATCAGGGGGTGGGGTGTGTCAGGTGGGAGGCTGATCTCTACACTAAAGCTAAAATTAACCCTTAAAGCTCCCTACAAGCTACCTAATTAACCCTGTCACTGCTGGGCATAATACAAGTGTGGTGCACAGCAGCATTTAGCGGCCTTATAATTACCAAAAAGCAATGCCAAAGCCATACATACGCCTGCTATTTCTGAACAAAGGGGATCCCAGAAAAGCATTTACAACCATGTGTGCCATAATTGCAAAGTTGTTTGTAAATAATTACAGTGGGAAACCTAAAGTTTGCGAAAAAGTGAACAATTTTTTTTTATTTAATTGCATTTGGCGGTGAAATGGTGGCATGAAATATACCAAAATGGGCCTAGATCAATACTTTGGGTTCTCTACTAAAACAAATATATACATGTCAAGGGATATTAAGGGATTCCTGACAGATATCAATGTTACAATGTAACTATCGCTAATTTTGAAGAAATAAAATGGTTTGGAAATAGCAAAGTGCTACTTGTATTTATTGCCCTAAAACTTGCAAAAAAAGCAAAGAACATGTAAACATTGGGTATTTCTAAACTCAGGACAAAATTTACAAGCTATTTAGCATTGGTGTTTTTTGGTGGTTGATAGATGTGTAACAGATTTTGGGGGTCAAAGTTAGAAAAAGCGTGGTTTTTTCAATTTTTTCATAATATTTTATAAAAGGTTTTTTATTGTAAATTATAAGATATGATGAAAATAATGGTATCTTTAGAAAATCCATTTAATGGCGAGAAAAACGGTACATAATATGTGTGGGTACAGTAAATGAGTAAGAGGAAAACTACAGCTAATTCTATCTGAGAATTTAAAGCAACAATACTAAGTTTCATTATATGTATGTACACAAGACAGGGTTAAGAAGATAATGGAAATGATAAAGACAGGGTGTCAATAATATAGGTCAGTTTCCTGAATACATATCATACAGAGTAAAGATAGCATATGTGAATTTGAGCGCATTTAGAGTTCATAAGCATCCAACGAGGTAAATCACAAAAGTTGTTGAACAATTTATACACCCTCGAGTGTTAAAGGACTGATTAGTCACATAGGAAGTAAATTGTGTACCCACTTTGATAACATCACATGCCATGAACTCTGACTCACTAGCTTACGCAATAGGCTAGGTGAAACCATGTTACCCAAAGTTAGACTCCTTCTGTAGATAAATCTACAACCACTCTTAACTGTGTCCTTTAACAGATCATCTCCATATAATATAGGTAGATATTTCTTGATAATGTTACAAATTTGATAATATTTATTTGAGTACTTTGTGATAAAGGTGGGTCTACATTCTTCATCCCTCCCATATTTTACAGATTTATTTCTTGGGTTAAAAAGACTGCTTCTCTCTCTTTTGTTTGCATCTTCAAGGGCTTGATGTATAACTCTTTCATTATAGCAACATTTGTGCAGCCTATCCCGCAAAGATGCACTCTCAGAGAGAAAGGTTCCCTCCTGTGAACTAATCCTCTTAGTTCTAAGGAACTGTTCCTTAGCTATCCCCCCAAAATACATGTTTAGGATGTGAGCTTGATGAGTGTAATAATGAATTACCCGCTATGGGTTTACGATACACTTGTGTTTCAATTCTACCAGAATTAAAATCCATGGTCAGCTCAATATCCAAAAAATGTATTTTCTCCTTTTGCCATTCTGAGGTAAACTGAATTTCAGGGATGCATGGGGATTTCAGGGATGCATGCATTAAGATACTCTACAAAGGAATCAACCTCTGATGATGACAATGTAGTAACAAAAGGTCATTAATAAATCTCTTGTAGCACAGAATTCTGTCTGAGAACCAGTTATCATGTCCAAAGAGGTATCTTTATTCAAACCAGCCCATAAACAAGTTAGCATATGAGGGGGCAAATTTTGCCCCCATAGCTGTGCCCCTCAATTGGACATAATCGGTTCCTTCAAAGAGAAAATGATTGTGCTCCAAAAGAAATGTAATGACCCTAATAATGAATTTCATCGTCTCATCTGAGTAATTGGACATCAAATACAAAAAGAATGTAATAGCTTCAAGCCCCAATATATGGGGTATAGAGGAATACAGAGCTACAACATATTCTGTAAGCCAACTCATATCCTCCACCACGTGCAAAGGCTCCATAATATTTAGCATATGTGTCGTATCCTTCAGAAAACTAGGAAGGGACATGACCAATGGTTGCAGGATGCTGTCAATCCATTCTGATAAATGTTCAAATAAAGAACCAATTCCTGCAACTATTGGTCGTCCTTTAATATTGTCCAAATCTTTGTGTACCTTCGGCAGGTGGTGGAAGATTGGGGTTATAGGGTTCACAATATACAAAAAAATAAAAGTATCCTTATTAATGATGCCATGAAAAAGGGCATCATCCAACAGGGATCTAAGTTTGTTCTGAAAACTGAATCATTTAATTGACAAAGGGCTTCAGAGATGTACATCTGTCTATCCATGACAATGATGTTACCACCCTTGTCTGATCACTATAGACATATAATTCTGTAATGAAACTACAGCCTATCTTTCAATTTTGGTCAACTTAAGTGTGACTAGCTGTAACAGAATCATTAAGACTGTTCAAGTCTTCCACCACTCTTTTGTGGAAACTTTCCAGGGCTATTCCCCTTGATTGCGCAGGGTAAAATCTAGATCTATTTCTAAATCCTGGAGGACAGGGGAAAACAGGGGGTAGTCTTGTGATCTGTTCACCCTCCCCTCCAAAGATTGTTCACCCTCCAAATATTGTCCAAATCACACATATCGCTAAATGCAGATAAAGACTCAGCATTAGTGGCACCTTCCTCCTCTCCAACAGTAAAGTTACAGACAGTATTCTCCTTATCACTAAAATGTCTGTGTAGGGTAAGATTCTTAACAAATTTGTTCAGATCTAAAATAGTTTGGAAAATATCAAACTTTCTAGTGGGGCAAAACCCTAGTCCTAAATTAAGTACCCTGCATTCCATATCAAATAGTGGTTGTGATGAGATATTAATGACAATATTTTCCTTCACCTCCTTGTTAATTCTCTGAGCGAATATCTGTTCGTTCCTCTTGAGTTCACTACATACTTTTTTTGGAGGTTTGGGATCCTCCTTTATTCCACTAGCATATCAGGTTTTAACCAGTGCAGGGAAGAATACACACATTTGATCTGAATTCTTAACAGCTAGGGCTTGGTCATTTGCTATATGTAGTGAATTAATAGCTATAGTCTCATTTTCTGAATTTGAACCTTCATCATAGGAAGTAGAGAAATTAGATAGGGAGTATTTGTCAGTACTTGCATTATCATTCTCCTTAAAAGTAACCTTCTTCCTACTCCTATTTCTCCTCCTCCTTCTCTTACAGTTATTACCATTTACACCTATAATGTTATCTTTATCATCTTCATCCACCTGATTCTGCCACATACGTCTACGTCTATGTGTTTTATGCCATAGAAAAACATGCCCTGTAGTGTAATCCTTTTGGTATCGAATAAATTTTATATGTTTAACATGAATAATATCTCTTTTATGTGTCTCAATTACTTCCTGCAGCATTTTGTCAAACTCACCATACTCATTACACAGTTGATGTCTGTTTAACTCCCCCTGTAAAGAAATAATCTCTGTCCTAACAGAGGCTAATTGTTCAGATTTATACCTAATAAGCCTTAGCATGAGTCTAATGGAACATTCCAAAAGATACTGTTCCATTCTTTAATAAATTCAGCATCCTGAACCTCAAATGTTGGGAATTTCTTAACTCTTAAATCCCTAGGTATCATATTCAGGGAGACATATTTATTTATAATCCAGGAGTCAAGTTTTAACCTTAATTATTTTAGGTGTAATAGTTCCATGGTGTGGAATAAGTCACTCAGTTTGGTGTTAGTAATATCCAAAGTAAAAAAGTCCTCAAGTTCAAGACCTGCCAAGTCCTGATAATCCATTACTGCAAGTGAAAAGTATGTCTGCTGTTCCCTCGGTGCCTCCATGTTTAATATATCAGTGTAAAAGTCCCAAAAAAGTTGCAGCCATAAAACAGCTCACAATAATACAAATGGAGTTAAAGGAAATGAAATAACATAAGAAAAAAGACAGTTCTCCATATCTAAACTAAGGTGCCGGGTAAATAAAAACTGTCACAGTCACACCTGGATGTTTCTCATAAATAGAGATACCTAGTGTGTAGTTTTCACTGAGCCTGATTCACCACTCCAAGAAAGCCTGCAGAACTTCAACCGACGGGGGACTGTGGGAAGTAACCAACCCTACCCCTTACGCTCCGGTATACTCCAGTCCTGCTGTGATCTGTGATATCCTCCACAAACAGCGTGGCACTTCTCAGCACGTGTAATTGTTGCTTCCGGGTGACGTCATTCACACACTGGTCGGCATACGATGATGAACACGCCTACTCAATAATTCACGCTGGATAAACACTACAGTTCCAGGAAAAAAGACAGGTACCCTCGGCTGGTAATAGATGGTGTTAGAGATTGGAGGGCTCCTCTCCCTCCACAATCATAAAGCAAAAAATAATCCACAGGAAACCACCTCTTCAAAAATAAAATGAAGACTTTAATGTATCAATTTTAAAGGTACATGGGCACCAAGACATAGTTGAAAAAAAGTAAAGAAACGGTCTTACGCGTTTCGGCAATGCGTAGCCGTAATCAGAGACCATACATTCTTACAGTTGTCACATTTACTTATACTATACAAAAGTTAACCATTGGATGATAAAAAAACACCCCCCTTTTATGTTATATATAAGGGCAATGCCTATCCAAATGCCATTTTCAGGGCAATGGTTAGCTTATGTTTATTTAGATAGGTTTTTATTTGGGGGGTTTGTTGGTTGGGTGGTGGGTTTTACTGGTGGGGGGTGTTTTTATTTTTTTTACAGGTAAAATAGCTGATTACTTTGGGGCAATGCCCCACAAAATACCCTTTTAAGGGCCATTGGCAGTTTAATGTAGGCTAGGTTTTTTTATTTTGGGGGGGCTTTTTTTTTTGATAGTGCTATTAGATTAGGAGTAATTTGTTTTTATTTTTGATAATTTACACCTAGATCATGAGTTTTGTTGGTAAGGCTGTGCGTTGCTAATGAGACTTTTTTTCTTACTGCTCACTTAAGCCAACACTGGTATTAGTTTTCTGCAAGCCGGCGTTAGCCTCAGAAAAGTGAGCGTTGAGCAAAATTTAGCTCCACCTCGATACCAGCAATGCTTACGTTAGTGGTAAGATGGCTAAACGTGCTTGTGCACGATTTCCCCATAGGAAACAGTGGGGCTGAGCTGGCTGAAAAAAAACCTAACACCTGCAAAAAAGCAGCGATCAGCTCCTAACACAGCCCCATTGTTTCCTATGGGGAAATTAATTTTATTTCTGCACCTAACACCCTAACATGAACCCCAAGTCTAAACACCCCTAATCTTACACTTATTAACCCCTAATCTGCTGCCCCCAACATCGCCAACCCCTGCATTATATTATTAACCCCTAATCTGCCGCTCCGGACCCCGCCGCCACCTACATTATACTTATAAACCCCTAATCTGCTGCCCCCAACATCGCTGCCCCCTACATTATAGTTATTCACCCCTAATCTGACCCCCCCAACCTCACCGCAACTATATTAAATTAATTAACCCCTAATCTGCCGTTGCCAACATTGCCGCAACTATAATAAAGTTATTAACCCCTAAACCTAAGTCTAACCCTAACACCCCCTAACTTAAATATAATTTAAATACATCTAAATGAAATAACTACAATTAAATAAATTATTCCTATTTAAAAATAAATACTTAACCTATAAAATAAACCATAAGATAGCTACAATATAACTAATAGTTACATTGTAGCTAGCATATGATTTATTTTTATTTTACAGGCAACTTTGTATTTATTTTAACTAGGTAAAATAGTTATTAAATAGTTATTAACTATTTAATAGCTACCTAGCTAAAATAAGTACAAAATTACCTGTAAAATAAAGCCTAACCTAAGTTACAATTACACCTAACACTACACTATAATTAAACTAATTACCTAAACTACCTACAATTAATTACAATTAAATTCAATAAACTAAATTACGAAAAAAACAAACACTAAAATACAGAGAGAAAAAAATTACAAGAAGTTTAAACTAATTACACCTAATCTAACCTATAAGCCTCTGACGAAGCAGGAGGAGTCCCGCGAAACGCATAAGGCCACGCCCACACGCACACGTAGAGTTACGTTGTATCACTCTAGGTTAGGAGAAACCGTTGCCGGCAACACAGGTTGACCTACCGTATGAGGGAATTGCTTGTTTGAAGGAATGTAACTTGTACCCCGACTACCTGCAGTAAATACTGGGACTGGACGGTCACAGACAGGCTAGCCAGGAGGGAGAAACAGGACACTGTGACATCATATAGTATCACCTATACAACACCCTACATACATGCCTCATATTGTTTGAGGTTTTGCTTGTGAGTTTGTTTTTTGCTTATAATAAATTGTAATATTTAATCAGACATACTGCACTATGATTTTTTCTCTGCTTTCTTCCTTGCGCTCCATGTTTACCTTTTTCTAGTTACACCTAATCTAAGCCCCCTAATAAAATAAAAAAGCCCCCCAAAATAATAAAATGCCCTACCCTATACTAAATTACAAATAGCCCTTAAAAGGCCTCTGATGAAGCGCATGTGCCCATGCACGAAACGCGTAAGATAGGAGCTTACCTTGTGTCTCAATGAAGCCTGCTCCTAATAAATCTTGCTTACCTACTTCAAGACTCAGCTTTCCTTTTTCCTTTTTCCTCATCTTTATACTTATAAACCCCTAATCTGCTGCCCCCAATATCGCCACCACCTACATTATAGTTATTCACCCCTAATCTGACCCCCCCCCAACGTTGACGCCAACATTGCTGCAACTATAATAAAGTTATTAACCCCTAAACCTAAGTCTAACCCTAACACCCCCCTAACTTAAATATAATTTAAATACATCTAAATAAAATAACTACAATTAAATAAATTATTCCTATTTAAAAATAAATACTTAACCTATAAAATAAACCATAAGATAGCTATAATATAACTAATAGTTACATTGTAGCTAGCATATGATTTATTTTTATTTTACAGGCAACTTTGTATTTATTTTAACTAGGTAAAATAGTTATTAAATAGTTATTAACTATTTAATAGCTACCTAGCTAAAATAAGTACAAAATTACCTGTAAAAATAAAGCCTAACCTAAGTTACAATTACACCTAACACTACACTATAATTAAACTAATTACCTAAACTACCTACAATTAATTACAATTAAATTCAATAAACTAAATTACGAAAAAAACAAACACTAAAATACAGAGAGAAAAAAATTACAAGAAAACTTCCCTTAATGACAGTTGACGTACCTGGTACGTCCTCTGTTGTCTGTAGTGCTGGAAGCGATCCTGACAAAATATGCTTGCAACTTTAAAAAAAAAAAGTATCAATGTAGATGCAGGGGATCTCCTTTCTTTAGTAAGGGATCTGGGAGGGGGAGGGATGTATATTATTTAGAGGGGCCAGCTACACTACAGAAAATAAATACTTCATATAAAAAAAGTAAAAAAAAATATTTTTGGGGGCAAATTGGGTACTGGCAGACAGCTGCCAGTACCCAAGATGGCGGCAAATAGATAGAGGGGGAGGGTTAGAGAGATGTATGGGGGGGATCAGGGAGGTTGTGGGGTAAGGGGGGATCCATCACTGCAGACTGTATGAAAAAATAAAATAAAAAAATTAAAAATATTTTTACTTCAGTACTGGCAGACTTTCTGCCAGTACTTAAGATGGCGGTGACAATTGTGAGGTGGGGGAGGGAAGAGAGCTGTTTGAGGGGGGTCAGGGGGGGGTCAGGAGGTGGGATGTGTCAGGTGGGAGGCTGATCTCTACACTAAAGCTAAAAATTAACCCTACAAGCTACCTAATTAACCCCTTAACTGCTGGGCATATTACAAGTGTGGTGCGCAGCAGTATTTAACAGCCTTATTATTACCAAAAAGCAACGCCAAAGCCATATATGTCTGCTATTTCTGAACAAAGGGGATCCCAGAGAAGCATTTACAACCATTTGTGCCATAATTGCACAAGCTGTTTGTAAATAATTTCAATGAGAAACCTAAAATTCTGAAAAATGTTAGTTTTTTTTTTATCTGATCGTATTTGGCGGTGAAATGATGGCATGAAATATACCAAAATGGGCCTAGATCAATGCTTTGGGATGTCTTCTAAATATAAATAAATGCATGTCAAGTTATATTTTGGGATTCCTGAAAGATATCAGTGTTCCAATGTAACTAGCGCTAATTTTGAAAAAAAGTGGTTTGGAAATAGCAAAGTGCTACTTGTATTTATGGCCCTATAACTTGCAAAAAAAGCAAAGAACATGTAAACATTGGGTATTTCTAAACTCGGGACAAAATTTAGAAACTATTTAGAATGGGTGTATTTTGGTGGTTGTAGATGTGTAACAGATTTTGGGGGTCAAAGTTCGAAAAAGTGTGTTTTTTTTCAATTTTTTCCTCATATTTTATATTTTTCTTTATAGTAAATTATAAGATATGATGAAAATAATGGTATCTTTAGAAAGTCCATTTAATGGCAAGAAAAACGGTATATAATATGTGTGGGTACAGTAAATGAGTAAGAGGAAAATTACAGCTAAACACAAACACTGCAGAAATGTAAAAATAGCCATTGTCATTAAGGGTAAGAAAATTGAAAAATGGTCCGGTCATTAAGGGGTTAAACTAATTACACCTAATCTAAGCCCCCTAATAAAATAAAAAAGCCCCCCAAAATAATAAAATGCCCTACCTAATACAAATGACAAATAGCCCTTAAAAGGACTTTTGCGGGGCATTGGCCCAAAGTAATAAGCTCTTTTACCTGTAAAAAAAGGATACAATACCCCCCCAATATTACAACCCACCACCCACACACCCCTACTCTAAAACCCACCCAATACCCCCTTAAAAAAACTTAACACTACCCCATTGAAGATCACCCTACCTTGAGCCGTCTTCACCCAGCCGGGCACAAGTGGTCATCCGATCCGTCCAGAAGTGTTCATCCAATGGGGCAGAAGAGGACATCCAAACCAGCAGAAGTCTTCATCCTATCCTGGCAGAAGAGGACATCCAGACCGGGAGAGGGCTTCATCCAAGCGGCATCTTCTATCTTCATCCATCTGACGAGGAGCGACTCCATCTTGAAGACATCCGGCACAGAGCATCCTTCCAGCACGACGACTAACGACGAATGACGGTTCCTTTAAATGACGTCATCCAAGATGGCGTCCCTCAAATTCCGATCGGCTGATAGGATTCTATCAGCCAATCGGAATTAAGGTAGGAAAAATCTGATTGGTTGACTGCAACCTGTCTCACACAAATGATGTAAACCAGTCCGGCCATAAGAGGGCGTGCAGGAAATAAGCAGCATCAGACACTCTGCACCAGATTCAGTGAGAGGTAAGTAAAATGGCTGCCAGCAGCACATGGCAAACAAAGCAGGGAAAAAACCCTGACAAGAATAAACTAAAAATTGCCCTTAAAAGGGCCTTTTGCAGGGTATTGCCCTAAAGATAGCAGCTCTTTTATTGAAAATGTTTACAAAGACCCACTAACATTACATTTCTATCTTGATCCCGAAGGTGTGGAGCAGGTCCATCCTGAAGACATCTGGCGCGGAGCATCCTTTTCATACGGTCGCCGCCGTATACTAAATCTTCAATGCAAGGGACGCGATTCAAGATGGAGTCCCTTGCCTTTCCATTGGCTGAAAAATTTGAATCAACCAATAGAATGAGAGTTGCTAAAATCCTATTGGCTATCCAAGTCAGCCAATAGGATTTAAGCAGCTCTCATTCTATTGTATAAATTATCAGCCAATAGAATGAGAGCTGCTTAAATCCTATTGGCTGATTTAAATTTTTAAGCCAATAGAAATGCAAGGGACACCATTTTGAATTGCGTCCCTTGCATTGAAGATTTAATATACGGCGGCGACCGTATGAATAGGATGCTTTGCACCGGATGTCTTCAGGATGGACCTGCTCCACGCCTCCGGGATAAAGATAGAAGATGCCGCCTGGATGAAGATTGAAGAGACTGCCTGGATAAAGACTTCTCTTCGCTTGGATCAGGACTTCGCCGCCGGGATGAAGATTGAAGAGGCCACCTGGATGAAGACTTCTTGCCGCCTGGATTAGGACTTCAACTCCGAGATGAAGATCGTTCAAGCGGGACTTAAAAAACTGTAAGTGGATTGTCAGGGGGTTAATGTGAGGCTTTTTTAAGGGTTTATTGGCTGGGTTTTATTTTTTAGTTTAGGGTCTGGGCAGAAAAAGAGCTAAATGCCCTTTTCAGGCCAATGTCTATACAAATGCCCTTTTCAGGGCAATGGGTAGCTTGTGTTTTTTTAGATTTAGTTTTTTTTATTTTGGGGAGTTGGTTGGGTGGTGGGTTTTACTGTTGTGGGGGGCTTTGTATTTTATTTTACAGGTAAAAAAACTGATATCTTTGGGGCAATGCCCCACAAAAGGCCCTTTTAAGGGCCATTTGTAGTTTATTGTAGACCAGTGTTTTTTTATTTTGGGTGGGCTTTTTTATTTTGATAGGGTTATTAGATTAGGTGTAATTCTTTTTTAATTTGGATAATTTTGTTTGTTATTTTCCGTAATTTAGTGTTTGTTATTTTTTGTAACTTAGTATGTATTTATTTTTGTAAATAGATTCTTTGTCATTTTTAGAGTAGTGTTAGGATTGTTTAAACGTGTAGTTTATTTTATTTTAGTTGGTAGTTAGTTTAATATTAGTTTAATAATTATATTAGTTTAATTGCTAGTTTAAACTTAGTTTTATTAATTTGACAGGTAAGTTTAAATTTAATTTAAGATAGGGAAATTGTAATTTTAATCTAATGTCAGGGTGCCAGGAATCAGACTGAGACGAGAAGTGCAAAAATAATCACACCTTTATTAATAGCAAAGAAATAATAAAAAGTCTACAAGTCAAATAACAAGCCAGGAGTCAAAGACAGAGCTGGTAGTCAGACGAGCCGAGTTAGGAGCCAAAGTGAGTAGTCAGACGAGCCAAGTCAGGAACCAGGAGGGACGTCAGACAGCCAGGTAATACACAGGAACAGGAACTCACAAACAGGTCTGAGACAACGCAAGGGCAAAGGATACTGAACAGAGGCCCTTTAAATAATATGTGATGATATCACAATACTGAGACTACAACCTGTCTCACACAGATGATGTACACCAGTCCGGCCATAAGAGGGCGTGCAGGAAATGAGCAGCATCAGACACTCTGCACCAGATTCAGTAAGAGGTAAGTAAAATGGCTGCCAGCAGCACATGGCAAACAAAGCAGGGAAAAAACCCTGACAAGAATAAACTAAAAATGGCCCTTAAAAGGGCCTTTTGTAGGGCATTGCCCTAAAGATAGCAGCTCTTTTATTGAACATGTTTACAAAGATCCACTAACATTACATTTCTATCTTGGTCCCGAAGGTGTGGAGCGGGTCCATCCTGAAGACATCTGGCGCGGAGCATCCTTTTCATTTGGTCGCCGCCGTATACTAAATCTTCAATGCAAGGGACACGATTCAAGATGGAGTCCCTTGCATTTCCATTGGTTGAAAAATTTGAATCAACCAATAGAATGAGAGTTGCTAAAATCCTATTGGCTGTCCAAATCAGCCAATATGATTTAAGCAGCTCTCATTCTATTGTATGAATTATCAGCCAATAGAATGAGAGCTGCTTAAATCCTATTGGCTGATTTGAACAGCCAATAGGATTTTAGCAGCTATCATTCTATTGGCTGATTCAAATTTTTCAGCCAATAGAAATGCAAGGGACCCCATTTTGAATTGCGTCCCTTGCATTGAAGATTTAATATACGGCGGCGACCGTATGAATAGGATGCTTCGCACCGGATGTCTTCAGGATGGACCCGTTCCCCGCCTCCGGGATAAAGATAGAAGATGCCGCCTGAATGAAGATTGAAGAGGCCGCCTGGATAAAGACTTCTCGTCGCTTGGATCAGGACTTTGCTGTGGGGATGAAGATTGAAGAGGCCACCTGGATGAAGACTTCTTGCTGTCTGGATTAGGGCTTCAACTCCGAGATGAAGATCGTTCAAGCGGGACTTAATGTTAGGCTTTTTTAAGGGTTTAGGGTCTGGGCAGTAAAAGAGCTAAATGCCCTTTTCAGGGCAATGTCCATACAAATGCCCTTTTCAGGGCAATGGGTAGCTTATGTTTTTTTAGATTTAGGTTTTTTTATTTTGGGGAGTTGGTTGGGTGGTGGGTTTTACTGTTGTGGGGGGCTTTGTATTTTATTTTACAGGTAAAAGAGCTGATATCTTTTGATTTCATTTGGATAATTTAGTTTGTTATTTTCCGTAATTTAGTGTTTGTTATTTTTTGTAACTTAGTATGTATTTATTTTTGTAAATAGATTCTTTGTAATTTTTAGAGTAGTGTTAGGATTTTTTAAATGTGTAGTTTATTTTATTTTAGTTGGTAGTTAGTTTAATATTAGTTTAATAATTATATTAGTTTAATTGCTAGTTTAAACTTAGTTTTTTTAATTTGACAGGTAAGTTTAAATTTAATTTAAGATAGGGAAATTGTAATTTTAATCTAAAGTTACGATGGCGTTAGGTTTAGGGGTTACTAGTTTTATTTAGTAAATTTTGTTGTGGGGTCTTTCGGTTCAATAGGTTAAATATAGTGGCTTGTGGTTTAGGGCTTAATAACTTTAGTATAGCGGGGATGATGTGGGCAGACGGCAGATTAGGGGTTAATTATATTTCAATAGTGTTTGCGATGTGGGAGGGCGGCGGTTTAGGCGTTAATAACTTTAGCATAGTGGTGACAATTTCGGGGAGCGGCGAAATAGGGGTTAATAAAAAAAATTAGTGGTGGCGATGTCGGGAGCAGCAGATTAGGGGTTAATACATTTATTATAGATTTTGCGATGCGGGAGGGCCTCGGTTTAGGGGTTAATAGCTAGTTTATGGGTGTTAGTGCACTTTTTAACACATTAGTTATGAGTTTTATGTTACAGCTTTGTAGCGTAAAATTCATAACTACTGACTTTAGATGGCGGTACAGATCTTGTCGTTTTCGGCGGTAACGCTGGCTTTTTAGCCAGAGCGCAAAACTCATAGTACCGGCGCTATGGGAATCTCATGAAAAAGTATGCGGTACTGACAATGCATTACAGGCTAAAAGGGTTGCGGTGCACCTGTACCAACAAGACTTGTAATGGCTGCGTTAGGGAAAATGATGTGTTATTGGCTGCAATGCTGCTATTTGACTCATAACACCAAACTCGTAATCTAGCTGTATGTATTTTCCAAATTAAACAATAGTAACGCTGCAGCAAGTGTATTATTATATATTGCAATCCGCTAATTTACATTAAGATTCTGCTACATTCCCAGTAGGTACTGATATTTGGATCACCGCTATCCACCTATTGGCTGTGAAGTGAACTTCCTTTTCTAACCTCAGTGGAGGTATTTTGTCCCATATGACCATCTGTAGCCCCAATAAACATTTTCTCTATGCCCTGTAGAGCATGAGTTTAACTATGTTGCAGTTTAATAGTTGCAACAGGTAAGACACTGTTTTATTTACTATAATCAGTTAATTGTTGATATGAGCCCATGCAATAACTATGTACAATAATAATTGTGATTAGTGATGTCCCGAACTGTTCGCCCGCGAACGGTTCACAGCGAACATAGGTTGTTCGCGTTCGCGTTTGTGGGCGAACACATGGCGATGTTCGATCCGCCCCTATCTGTCATCATTGTGGAAACTTTGACCTTTTATGTCACAGCCGCCTGACACATTAGAGCCAATCAACATCAGACACTCCCTCACAGACACTCCCAGCTACTCGGAATCTGCCATTTTAGACTCATAACGACCTTGCTTTTTTAATGAGAGGACGTGTTGTGTTTTTGCTCCTGACATTAATAGGAAAAACATAGCTAGGCTAGTGTATTTACAGTCCAGAAGGACTCCACTCATCTCTGCTGCAAGCACAGCACCCCAAAAAGCCCTTTTTAGGGTTATATTTCGTGCCGTTTTTTTGTTTTTTCGTTTTTTTTTATTAGCATTTGCCTGGCTTTCAGCTGTGTGTTTAAGGCTCACAGCATATGCTGTGACTACTGCCACCACTGATTTCTCCCTAACAACATTAGTTTAAATTTAACTAACCCAAAAATATAATTATTTTTCTAGTGTAATTTTTTTTTCATTTTCTATTAGGCCAGTGTTACACAGCATATACTCTGGTTCATTGCTCTGTGCCAGCCAGCAGCCACCAGTGTTAATATCCGTTTATAACATTATTTTAAATAAAAAAAAAAATAATAATAATAATATTTCGCTAGTGTAATCTAATTACATTTACTATCATGCCTGTGTCTGTCAGGCTCACTCAGCATTAATATACCTCTTTTTTTTCAGTCTTTTGGTTAATTGGTCTGTGCCAGGCAGCCACCCAGCACTCATATCTATTTTTCTTTCACCTTAATTTTAATATATATAAAAAAAAAGTTTAAATTTGTTTGCTAGTGTAATGTAATATAATTTTCTATCCGGCCTGTGTGTTTTGCTGACATAGAGAGCCTACTGTGTTTACTTGCTGCCCTCCCTAGTCTATGAGCCACGACTCATATGTGTTTAACCTTTTTTTAATCCCCTCACAAAAAAAATAATTTCAATCATTTTTCTAGTGTAATCTAATAGTATTTTCTATCAGGCGTGTGTGTATCCGACATACAGAGCCTACTGTTTTTAATAGCTGCCCTTCCAAGGCTATCAGCCACGACTCATATGTATGTGCTTAACCTTTTTCTTAAAATTTCCAAAAAAAAGTCTTTAAATCATTATGCTAGTGTAATCTAATTGTATTTTCTATCAGGCCTGTGTCTAACTGTCTATCTGACTTACACAGCATACTGTTGTTATAATTGCTGCCCTACGTAGCAGCCAGCCAGTGCGACCACTCATAGAGTCATATGTGCATTGCACTTCTTAACATAATTTTAATATTAAAATCTAAAATTTTAAAATATTTTGCTAGTGTAATGTAACTTAATTTTCTATCAGTCCTGTGTTTTTGTAACTTACACAGCATACTGTGTTAAATTGTTGCCCTACCTACCATCCACGACTCATATCTGCCAGCCTGTCTGCCAGGCCCAAGTAGCCAATTAGTGGCACCAATCACAATTCTTGTAACAGTAATAAAAAAAAAAAATCATAATTTTTTGGACTGCAAATATTCAGTCTCCTAGTGCCATTGAATTTCATTTACCTCCTGTCTGCCACTGCAAGCCTTTTGTGCCAGGCCGTCTAGCCAACTATTTACACCAATCATAATTGTTGTCACAGTCAGACAGTATAGTTATTAATTTAAATAAAACAATTTTTTAGTGTTGATCTTAATCCTCAGTTTGCTCGTGCCTTTGAATTGCACTTTTCTACAGCCTTCCAAGCCTGTGTGCCAGGCCTACTTAAAAAATATTTACACCAATCATATTTGTTGTGACAGTATTCTAATAATTAAAAATTAAAATTTTTGGTAAAAATTGCTGTGATTTGAATCCTCAGTTTGCTGGTGCCATTGAATAGCACTTTCCTCCTGCCTTGCAGCCTGCTGTGAGCCAGGCCCCCACCTAGCCAATTGTTGTCAGCAATCATATTTCTGTTAACAGTATTGAAAAAATTGTCAATCATCACTGTTTAGACTGTCAGTAATCAGTCTCCTAGTTTCCTTGAATTGCATGTACCTCCTGCCTGCCATCCTTTTGTGCCAGGCCGTCTTGCCAACTATTTACACCAATCCTAATTTTTTTGTCACAGTATAGTTACTAATTAAAATTAAAAAAACCTTGATTGTTGATGATCTTAATCCTCAGTTTGCTCGTGCCTTTGAATTGCACTTTTCTACAGCCTTCCAAGCCTGTGTGCCAGGCCTACTTAAAAAATATTTACACCAATCATATTTGTTGTGACAGTATTCTAATAATTAAAAATTAAAATTTTTGGTAAAAGTTGCTGTGATTTGAATCCTCAGTTTGCTGGTGCCATTGAATAGCCCTTTCCTCCTGCCTTGCAGCCTGCTGTGAGCCAGGCCCCCACCTAGCCAATTGTTGTCAGCAATCATATTTCTGTTAACAGTATTGAAAAAATTGTCAATCATCACTGTTTAGACTGTCAGTAATCAGTCTCCTAGTTTCCTTGAATTGCATGTACCTCCTGCCTGCCATCCTTTTGTGCCAGGCCGTCTTGCCAACTATTTACACCAATCCTAATTTTTTGTCACAGTATAGTTACTAATTAAAATTAAAAAAATCTTGATTGTTGATGATCTTAATCCTCAGTTTGCTCGTGCCTTTGAATTGCACTTTTCTACTGCCTGCCAGCCTGTGTGCCAGGCCCAACTATCCAATTAGTGCTAGCAATCATATTTCTTTTAACAGTATTGCAAAATTTGTCAATCTGCAGTCTACTAGTGCCCTTGAATTGCATTTTCCTCCTGCCTGCCTGCCTGTGTGCCAGTCCCAACTAGCCAATTAGTGCCACCACTCATATTTATTGTAACAGGATTGGAATTTTTGTTAATCATAACTGTTTTGACTGTGATTCTTCAGTCTCCTAGTGCCATTGAATTGCAGTTTCCTTTCTCCCAGCGTGTGTGCCAGACAGGCCCATTTGCCAAATAGTGCCAAACAATCATATTTGTTGCCACAGTACTAGTAATATTTCAAAAAATTAACAATTTTTGATTTTTAAAACATCTGTCTTTTTTGTTGTTGTCAGTCTCACAGCGTATACTGTGCCCACTTTCACAGTGCCACCACTCAATTGGTGTAATAGTATTGTTAGTGTCCATTTAAAAAAAAAATGACAGGCAGAGGCAGGCCACCCCGCAGGTTCCGTGGTCGTGGTCGTGGTGCTGTGATTCCTTTAGACCCTACAAATATGCACATTGTTCAGACGCCGGGTGCCAGGGGGGATGCAAAAACTTCTGAGGAGGACCTAGTTGAATGGCTAACACAGGAAACCCAATCTTCTTCAGCTTCCGCTGCTAGTCCTCCTAACCTTGACGCACCATCTAAGTCCAGCTGTGCTTTGGGCAGGTCTCAAGTGACCAGTGCCACTCCGCCGCCTGTCGCCACCACCAACACTAGCACCACAGCCGCTTCACTTGATCTGTCACAGGAGTTATTGACATATCATTTGGAAGAAATGAGTGATGCGCAACCATCATTGACAGAGGATGTAGATAATAGTGATCAGTCTCAGTCAGGCAGCATTACCGACATGGAGGTACGGTGTGATGATGATGATGATGATGATGTTGTACCCACTGCTGCTTCCTTTCTTGATGTTTCAGATACAAGTGAAGCGGTTGATGATGATGTGTCGGTGGATGTCACGTGGGTGCCTGCTAGAAGAGAAGAAGAAGAGGGGGAAAGTTCAGATGGGGAGACAGAGAGGAGGAGGAGACGATTTGGAAGCACGGGGAGGTCGTCTAAAGGAGCTAGTGGCACAGTCAGACAGCATGCATCGTCACCAGGGGTCAACCAGACAGCACGCCGACGCCCATCAACGCATGCTGTTGCCACCACCAGAATGCCGTCATCGCAGAGCTCAGCAGTGTGGCATTTTTTTTGTGTGTCTGCCTCTGACAACAGCGATGCCATTTGCAACCTGTGCCAAAAGAAACTGAGTCGTGGGAAGTCCAACAGCCACCTAGGTACAACTGCTTTGCGAAGGCACATGATCTCCCATCACAAAGGCCGATGGGAAGAACACATGAGTAGAAGCAGCACACAAAGTGAAAGCCACCCTCCTCCTCCTGCTCCAGCATCTTCAGCCACGTCAACCAGTGCTGTCCTCCTTGCACCCTCTCAACCATCCTCCACTCAGTCTCTCTTACGTAGCAGTTCCTGGTCATCTGCCCACAGTCAGGTGTCTGTCAAGGACATGTTTGAGCGTAAGAAGCCAATTTCTCAAAGTCACCCACTTGCCCGGCGTCTGACAGCTGGCTTGTCTGAACTCTTAGCCCGCCAGCTTTTACCATACAAGCTGGTGGAGTCTGATGCTTTCAAAAAATTTGTATATATTGGGACACCGCAGTGGAAGGTACCTGGCAGAAATTTATTTTCACAAAAGGCAATCCCAAACCTGTACTCTGTTGTGAGAAAGGAAGTTATGGCATGTCTGGCACACAGCGTTGGGGCAAGGGTCCATATGGTTGTTTCTGACAATGGAAGTAATTTGGTAGCGGCATTGAAATTGGGCAAGTTGACACATGTGCCGTGCATGGCACATGTGTGTAATCTAATTGTACAATGATTTGTCCATAAGTACCCAGGCTTACAGGACGTCCTGAAGCAGGCCAGGAAGGTGTGTGGCCATTTCAGGCATTCCTACACGGCCATGGCGCACTTGTCTGATATCCAGCGTCGAAACAACCTGCCAGTGAGGCGCTTGATTTGCGACAGCCCGACACGGTGGAATTCAACACTCCTAATGTTTGACCACCTGCTCCAACAAGAAAAAGCTGTTAATGAGTATTTGTATAACCGGGGTGCTAGGACAGCCTCTGGGGAGCTGGTGATATGTTTGCCAAATTTCTGGACGCTCATGCGCAATGCCTGTAGGCTCATGCGTCCTTTTGAGGAGGTGACAAACCTTGTCAGTCGCACCGAAGGCACCATCAGCGACATCATACCATTTGTTTTCTTCCTGGAGCGTGCCCTGCGAAGAGTGCTGGATCAGGCAGTAGATGAGCGTGAAGAGGAAGCGGGAGAGTTGTGGTGTCCATCACCCCCGCAAACAGCCGAATCAGCATTGCTTGCTGGACCTGCGGCAACGCAGGAAGAGGATTGTGAGGAAGAGGAGTCAGATGAGGAATGTGGCTTTGGGGAGGATGAGGAGGAGGAAGACCGAGCACAACAGTCATCCCAGGGTGCTCGTTGTTGTCACCTCTCTGGTACCCGTGGTGTTGTACGTGGCTGGGGGGAAGAAGATACCATCAGTGAGATCAGTGAGGAGGAGGAACGCGACATGATTAGCTCAGCATCCAACCTTGTTCAAATGGGTTCTTTCATGCTGTCGTGCCTGTTGAGGGACCCTCGTATAAAAAAGCTGAAGGAGAACGACCTGTACTGGGTGTCCACGCTCCTCGACCCCCGGTATAAGCATAAAGTGCCTGAAATGTTACCAAATTCCCGCAAGTCGGAAAGGATGGAGCATTTTCATACTAAATTAAAAACTATGCTTTACACAGCGTATAAGGGTGATGTCACAGCACCACGGGAATGTAACAGGGGAAGAGATGAAATTAATCCTCCTCCTCCCACGACCACGGCGGCAAGGACCGGGCGCTTTCCTGACGTCTTGTTGATGGAGGACATGCATACCTTTTTAACTCCCATGCACCATCAGAGCCTTTCGGGATCCAGCCTTAGAGAAAGACTCAACCGACAGGTAGCAGACTACCTAGCTTTAACTGCGGATCTCGACACTCTCAGGAGCGATGGACCCCTTGACTACTGGGTGTGCAGGCTGGACTTGTGGCCTGAGCTATCCCAATTTGCAATGGAACTTCTGGCCTGCCCCGCTTCAAGTGTCCTGTCCGAAAGGACTTTTAGTGCAGCAGGAGGTTTTGTCACTGAGAAGAGAAGTCGCCTAGGTCAAAAAAGCCTTGACTATCTCACTTTTATAAAAATGAATGAGGGCTGGATCCCGAAGGGACTGACATTGGGCGATACATTTGAATAAAAAACTACTGATGATGATATGAGCTGGCTTGGGCAACAACTGGTACACAGGCTGGCCTTTTTTTTTTGGTTATAAAGACGGAGGACTTGCTTGACTTATCTGCCAACAACTAGTGTTCAAGCCACAAGCTTTTAGGGCACTTTATAAATGTTTTACAAACATCAATTTTTCTGGCCGCTGCTACAGCAGTTGCTACAACAATACCCCAATTTTTCAGTCATTTGTACATTCCTAATTTTTCTGGCCTCTGCTGCATCTCTGTGGGTACAAAACTCAAATAAAAAAAATAAGGCACATAACACTAGTGATTAAACTGTTACGAATTGTACAACTTTACACACCACTTATATCTGGTGGACCATTCAATTGAACGCAAAATGCAACAAATTTGAAAGAGTAGGACCGACCAAGCATCTTTATCTGTCTCTTGGTTGCTCTAAATTATTTCTGTGTTCCATCTATGCCATACCTGTACTCTATTGTGCAAAAGCGTGGCATATGTTGTGTTTCATGCTGTTGTGCCTGTTGCGGGTTGTGGCCCATGATATAAAAAGGCTGAAGGAGAACGAGCTGTAGTAATGGGTGCCCCATCCAGTTTTTAAAAAAATGTCCCTGGTTCCTCTCAATTATCTTTGGGTTTCTAAAATGGATGCCATACCTGTACTCGCTTGTGCAAAAGGATGGCATATGTGGTGGTGTTTCCTGCAGTTGTTTTTGTTGAGGGTGCTGGACCCTCTTATAAAAAAGCTGAAGGAGAACGACCTGGAGTGGGAGTCCAAGCATGGTTTTTGGGGCTATTTCACTTTTACAAACAATTATCTGTGGGTTTCACAAATCAATGCCATACCAGTACTCTATTGTTCCAAAGTATGCCATATGTTCTCTTTCCTGCTGGTATTTTGTTTGAGGGTCCTGGACACTCTTATAAAAAGGCCTAGAGGTGTACTGGGTGTCCACTCATTTTTATATTCTATTTCTCATTTGACCAAAATGATCTCTGGGTTTGTAAAATCAATGCTGTACCTGTACTCTATTGTTCAAAAGGATGCCATACGTCCTCTTTCCTGCTGGTGTTTTTTTTTGAGGGTCCAGGACCCTCTTATAAAAAGGGCTAAGGAGAAAGAGGTGTACTGGTTGGCCATCGAATCATTTTTTTTATTCAAATTTCCATTTTCAAAAAAAATTCTATGGGTTTCTAAAATCTATGCCTTTCCTGTAATCTTTTTTTCACAAAGGATGCCATATGTCCTCTTTCCTACTGCTGGTTTTGTTGAGTGTCCTGGAGCCTCTGCTAAAAAGGCCTAAGGATAAAGAAGTGTAATGGGTGTCTATTCAATGTTTTTTTAGATTTCCCTGTTGTAAATAATTTTTTTCTGTCTTTCACAAATCAATGCCTTTCCTGTAATCTATTTTTCAAAAGGATGCCATATGTCCTATTTCATGCTGTTCTTTCTGTTGAGGCTCCGGGACACTCTTATAAAAAGGACTAAGGATAAAGAAGTGTACTGGGTGTCCAATCAATGTTTTTTTTTCTATTTCCCGGGTCATATAACTGATCTCTGTGTTTCTAAAATCAATGCCTTTCCTGTAATCTAATTTTCAAAAGTATGCCATATGTCCTCTTTCCTGCTGGTGTTTTTTTTGAGGGTCCAGGACCCTCTTATAAAAAGGTCTAAGGAGAAAGAGGTGTACTGGGTGTCCATCAAATCATTTTTTTGATTCAAATTTACATTTGCAAAAAATTATCTATGGGTTTCTAAAATCAATGCCTTTCCTGTACTCATTACTCTATTGTTCAAAAGTATGCCATATGTCCCCTTTCCTGCTGGTGTTTTGTTTGAGGGTCCTGGACCCTCTTATAAAAAGGCCTTATGGATAAAGAATTGTACTGGGTGTCCATCCAATAATTTTTTTTATTCAAATTCACGGTTGCTACAAATTATCCCCGGGTTTCTAAAATCAATGCCTTTCCTATAATCTTTTTTTCACAAAGGATGTCATATGTCCTCTTTCCTACTGCTGGTTTTGTTGAGTGTCCTGGAGCCTCTGCTAAAAAGGCCGAAGGATAAAGAAGTGTACTGTGTGTCTATTCAATGTTTTTTTAGATTTCCCGTTTGTAACAATTTTTTTCTGTCTTTCTAAAATCAATGCCTTTCCTGTAATCTATTTTTCAAAAGGATGCCATATGTCCTCTTTCATGCTGTTCTTTCTGTTGAGGCTCTGGGACACTCTTCTAAAAAGGCCTAAGGATAAAGAAGTGTACTGGGTGTATAATCTATGTTTTTTGTGATTTCACGGTTGCAACTAATGATCTCTGTGTTTCTAAAATCAATGCCTTTCCTGTAATCTAATTTTCTAAAGGATGCCATATGTCCTCTTTCATGCTGCTGGTTTTGTGGAGGGTCCTGGAGCCTCTGCTAAAAAGGCCTAAGGATAAATAAGTGTACTTGGTATATAATCGAAATTATTTGTGATTTCACGGTTGCAACTAATGATCTCTGTGTTTCTAAAATCAATGCCTTTCCTGTAATCTAATTTTCTAAAGCATGCCATATGTCCTCTTTCATGCTGCTGGTTTTGTGGAGGGTCCTGGAGCCTCTTCTAAAAAGGCCTAAGGATAAATAAGTGTACTTGGTGTATAATCGAAGTTTTTTGTGATTTCACGGTTGAAACTAATGATCTCTGTGTTTCTAAAATCAATGCCTTTCCTGTAATCTAATTTTCTAAAGGATGCCATATGTCCTCTTTCATGCTGCTGGTTTTGTGGAGGGTCCTGGAGCCTCTGCTAAAAAGGCCTAAGGATAAATAAGTGTACTTGGTGTATAATCAAAGTTTTTTGTGATTTCACGGTTGCAACTAATGATCTCTGTGTTTCTAAAATCAATGCCTTTCCTGTTATCTAATTTTCTAAAGGATGCCATATGTCCTCTTTCAAGCTGCTGGTTTTGTGGAGGGTCCTGGAGCCTCTGCTAAAAAGGCCTAAGGATAAAGAAGTGTACTGGATGTATAATCTATGTTTTTTTAGTTTTCACGTTTGCAAAAAATTATCCACGGGTTTCTAAAATCAATGCCTTTCCAGTAATCTATTATTCACAAGGATGCCATATGTACTTTTTGATGCTGTTGTTTCTGTTGAGGCTCCGGGAGCCTCTTATTAAAAAGGCCTAATGAAAAATAAGTGTACTGGGTGTCTAATCAATGTTTTTTTTTATTTACCGTTTGCAACTAATGATCTCTGTGTTTCTGAAATCAATGCCTTTCCTATAATCATTTTTTCAAAAGGATGCCATATGTCCTCTTTCCTGCTGCTGGTTTTGTCAAGGGTCCTGGAGCCTCTGCTCGCATAATAAAGAAAAAAAATTAATTTAACTTGACTTAATAACTGAAGCATGACTTCAGGAGTCAGGTGTGGTCGTAGGTAGTGGTTGTTGTTAGCAGATTATTTTTATTGCAAATTGCAATTGCCACAGCGTGCATAAAATGTGCGTCACTAGTCCAAATTTTAATTTTTTTTTTTTCATTCAGGATTAGTTTGGGGTACAGCGCAATATTGGAAAGGCAAAAAACAGGTCTCGGTACCCGTTGATATAAGGGTTGACTACTAGTGCTTTTACCAGGCTCCTCTTGGATAGCCCCAGAAAGTGTGAGTATGAATCCCAAAAAGAAAATTAAATTAAGGTTGAAAAATTACTCCTAAGTAAATTGTAAGACCTGGAGCTTCTCAAACACACGTCCTACCGCAACAGGTATAGGCTCCGCCCACCCAAATCTTACCTTTTTAATGCAAATTGATATTGCCACAGCTGGAATAACAGTAACTAACATGTGCGTCACCACAGTCTCCGAATCTATTGTCGGATGTATACAAAAACAACAATAAAGAATTCCTTTTGGGGCGCAAAGAGATGGCTACCGGAACACCCCAGGAACTTCACAAAAGTGGCTGTCTTGTGTTTCTGGTGATGTTGTAGACATCTGGGTAGTGTACAGGGAGGGCAAAAATCCTCTCCATCTCTGTGCACCACAGGACAGGACGTCCTTGTCATCCATAAGCACATGAAATTGCTGGCATTTTCGTTGCTTCAAGAAGTTCAGTTTTTGTGGTGATAGTACAGAATTAAATAAACTTTGGTTTCCTACCATACTCAAGACAATCTTGTAGTTCAAGCTTCGGACTTGCTGTGGGAAACAGTGGGCTGTCCATAGCAGGAAGATGATTTAGACAGAAGTAACGTGCTCTGCTTGCAGGTGGCACATGTTTATCGTCAATCATCAAAGGGGTTGCATGCAGAATATGGCTGATGGCCCCTTATTCACATGTTTGTCCAGAGAAACAACATTTGCAAACAGCCAGAAGAGATGTCGGTTCTCACCAGCCTTAAGTTGAGCTTCAATTACCAAATGCTGATATTCAATAAATAGACAAACAGTGCCTTAAAAAATACATTTGCAATATGGATTCACCAGAGCAAGGTCATTGCTAGTATTTCCCACAATAACAAAATTAAAATGACACAACTCCGCAATCTTCCCCTTCACATTATTATTGTCACGCTCCATTGTACTCCTATGCCCACCTCCCTGCTCTTGTTTTTGTTGAGGGTCCTGGAGCCTCTGCTAAAAAGGCCTATGGATAAATAAGTGTACTGGGTGTCTAATCAATGTTTTTTTATATTTCACGGGTCATATAAATGATCTGTGGGATTCTAAAATCAATGCCTTTCCTGTAATCTATTATTCAAAAGGATGACATATGTCCTCTTTCATGCTGTTGTTTCTGTTGAGGCTCTGGGACCCTCGTATTAAAAAGGACTAAGGATAAAGAAGTGTACTGGGTGTCCAATCATTTTTTTTTCTATTTCACGGGTCATATAAATGATCTCTGTGTTTCTAAAATCAATGCCTTTCCTGTAATCTAATTTACAAAAGTATGCCATATGTCCTCTTTCCTGCTGCTGGTTTTGTTGAGGGTCCTGGAGCCTATGCGTAAAAGGCCTAAGGATAAAGAAGTGTACTGGGTGTCTAATCTATGTTTTTTTAGATTTCATGGTTGCAAAAAATTATCCACGGGTTTCTAAAATCAATGCCTTTCCTGTAATCTATTATTCACAAGGATGCCATATGTACTTTTTAATGATGTTGTTTCTGTTGAGGCTCCGGGAGCCTCTTAATCTTATTAAAAAGGCCTAATGAAAAATAAGTGTACTGGGTGTCTAATCAATTTTTTTTCTATCTACCGTTTGCAACTAATGATCTCTGTGTTTCTGAAATCAATGCCTTTCCTATAATCATTTTTTTAAAAGGATGCCATATGTCCTCTTTCCTGCTGCTGGTTTTGTCGAGGGTCCTGGAGCCTCTGCTGAGCATAAAAAAAAAAAAATTATTTAACTTGACTTAATAACTGAAGCATGACTTCAGGAGTCAGGTGTGGTCGTAGGTAGTGGTTGTTGTTAGCAGATTATTTTTATTGCAAATTGCAATTGCCACAGCATGCATAAAATGTGCGTCACTAGTCCAAATTTTAATATTTTTTTTTCATTCAGGATTAGTTTGGGGTACGGCGCAATAATGGAAAGGCAAAAAACAGGTCTCGGTACCCATTGATATAAGGGGTGACTACTACTGCTTTTACCAGGCTCCTCTTGGATAGCCCCAGAAAGTGTGACTATGAATCCCAAAAAGAAAATTAAATTAAGGTTGAAAACTATCTCCAAAGTAACTTGTAAGACCTGGAGCTCCTCAAACACACGTCCTACCGCAACAGCTATAGGCTCCCCAACCCACAAATCTTAACTTTTTCATGCCAATTGATATTGCCACAGCTGGAACAAGAGTAAATAACATGTGCGTCACCACAGTTTCCGAAGCTGTTGTCGGATGTATACAAAAACACTGATAAAGTATTCCTTTAGGAGCGCAAAGAGATGGCTACCGGAACACTCCAGGAACTTCACAAGAGTGGCTGTATTGTGTTTCTGGTGATGTTTGAGACATCTGGGTAGTGTACAGGGAGGGCAAAAATTGTCTCCATCTCTGTGCACCAAAGGACATGACGTCCTTGTCATCCATAAGCACATGAAATTGCTGGCATTTTTGTTGCTTCAAGAAGTTCATTTTTTGTGGTGATAGATAGTACAGAATTAAATAAACTTTGGTTTCCTACCATACTCAAGACAATCTTGTATTTCAAAATTCGTACTTGCTGTGGGAAACAGTGGCCTGTCCATACAAGGAAGATGATTTAGACAGAAGTAACGAGCTCTGCTTGCAGGTGACACATGTTTATCGTCAATCATCAAAGGGGTTGCGTGCAGAATATGGCTGATGGCCCCTTATTCACATGTTTGTCCAGAGCCACAACATTTGCAAACAGCCAGAAGAAAGGTCGTTTCTCACCAGCCTTAAGTTGAGCTTCATTTACCAAATGCTGATATTCAAAAAAATAGACAAACAGTGCCTTAAATAAGATAGTACAGGAGTTATCAGCGCTAAAAATCTAAAAAGGATACCTAAGCCACTCTCCACTATCTCCTCAAGATAGAAATGGAACAAACAATGTGGCGATTGAGAGGGCGCTAAAAAGCTGGGTATACTTAACACACCTAATTATTAAGATTATATCAAAACAAAGAATAAATCAAATACAGTAAATTTTAAAAATCTTTACTAGTGGGAATAATCCCTACTTATGCAATACATAAATTTAAAAAACAATACGTAAGAACATTTGCAGACACATAAAATAAGTGTTGGATACGATATATTTAACTATTACTTGGAATACCACCCTGATAAAAAATATTTATAATAAGCGCTTTTAAAAATAGATTAGATCAATTTCTATGTCCTAAAATCAAATATTTTGTTCCTGAATATAATGGACAGTCTCTATGGTCCTTATATATTTGCAACAGATGAAATCCCTTTTGTTTGTATGGTATATAACATACAAGACTTGTCTCTGTAATTAAATTTAACGTGCTGGGTAAAAACGATAAAATGTTCCTTAATTAGGATACTTTGTATCTTTGCTGGTTATATATGTAACTTTAACTCACAGAAAGTTGCAGCGACTGTGTCCAATTGTCGCTGTAATGTATCTCAGAGTCTGTGGTCTTTAGTCAAAACACGCTCCTTGCGTGTGAGCCGCTTAGTGTGCTGCAGCTTCTATTCCTTGGTACAGGATTCACCACTCCCTCCGTGGGGAGGTGACCGGCAAAGGTACGTCGCTCCTTGTGTGTGAGTACCTGACAAGCTGTTATCTTTTGCTTCCAATGTTCCCAGCTCCCTGCTTTTGACAAACAGTCTGGATCTTTGTAAGTGCGATCACTGAGGTGAAAAAGGCACCCGCTCTTAGCGTTAATACGCGCGGGCAAATACTAGGTACCTAGTGGGTTTGGTTCTGGTAACAGGCAACTTCAACTTCTACGCGTTTCACCCATGTGTGTGGGCTTTATCAAGATATCAGTTGCTGCCAGAACTTGGATTTAAAAAGCCGTTACTTCCTTCTCATTGGTTGGTGTGTTTTCAGGTAATTGTTTCTTAAGGTGGATTTCTCAGGTGAATGATTCTTAAGGTGGAATCACATTGGTTATTTTGTTCCTTTGGGAATCTTAATCTCCCATGTTTTCCTGTTATGTTTCTTTGGCCATTACGAGATTATGGAATGATGTATTAACAATAATGTTCTTTTATATATAAAACAATAATGATGTGAATATAATTGGGATTATTACTGCCTCAGGGTGGTATTTCCAAAGGGTGGTATTCCATTGTTTAAAACGAAAACGAAAATATAAGTGAGAATAAGTTAAGTAAGGAAAAATATATATATATAATCACTATGATCTGGGTATCTTGCTAATTTTATACTAAATTATATTTTTGTTACAACTATGATTGTTTATATTTTCCTTAAGCTGGTAAAAATAGGCTTTTTATAAGGGGTAGTTACTGTTACACATGAAATGTGGGGTATGTATTCTAAATGGTTATACTACTAAAAAGGGGGATATATCTAACTCTGAATTTAACCCTCTAGGATAGAGGGTATCTAATTTATATATTAATTCTGATTCTTTTTTAAGGAGTTGAGCCTCAAAATCCCCTCCCCTCCAATTTCCTCTGACTATACAGATCCCCCAGAACTTAAAATGTTGTAGGTTATTGTTATGGATTTCCCTAAAATGCTTGTATAAGTGGGTATCGAGATTGCCTTTATCAATGTTACATAAATGTTCTCGGATCCTGTCACGTAACATTCGGGTGGTCTCTCCGATATAAACTAAATTGCAAGAACATTTGATGAGGTATATAACCCCCTTAGTTGAACATCTGATTATGTCTTTTATAGCAAAATCTTCACCTATTCCATCTAAATATATAGAGCTATTTTTATTACTATATCTACATGCTCTACATATGTTGCAGGGAAAAAAACCTTTCAGGGAGTGACCTTTGAGATCTTTATCTACAAGATTTTTATTCTCCCTCTTTAGTTCACTTGGTGCTAGGATTTGTTTAAGATTTCTTGCTTTTTTGAATATGATTTTAGGTTTATGAGCTAATAGATCTCCTATTATGGGGTCCTTCTTAATTATATGCCAATGTTTATTGACTATTTTCCTTATTAATTGGTGGTTTTCGCTGTAATCTGTAATAAGAGCTATATCATATTCATTCTTTTCCACAGTGGTAGTCATAGTGTCTTTATTCCTATATTGTAAGAGCGAACTTCTATCTGTTGTACTTGCTCTATTTATGGCCCCTTCGATCTCTTGCTCTGAATAGCCTCTATCATAAAATCTTTGTTGTAGGACTTTAACTTGAGTTTCGAAGTCGGTATATTTGGAACAGTTTTTTCTAATTCTAAGGAACTGTCCAGTCGGTACGTTCCCTTTCCATTTTTCATAGTGACAACTTTTCTTATGTATGTAGTTAATGCAATCTACTTTTTTGAAGAATGTTCTTGTTTCTATATTACCTTCTTCTACATATATTTCTAGGTCTAGGAAAGAAATGGATGTTTTGCTATACTCATAAGTAAAGTGTAGGCCTCTATCATTAATGTTCATTGTTTCAAAAAATTGCTTCAGTCTCTCTTCAGAGCCTCTCCACACAATAAGAATGTCATCTATATATCGTTTGAAGAGCACGAGGTCCGCGCCAAATTCTTGTGTCCTGAGGAAATTGTCTTCCCAGTTGCCCATAAATATATTGGCATAACTTGGCGCGAACCTCGTGCCCATCGCGGTACCTTCTAACTGTAGGTAGTACTTTCCATTGAATTCAAAATAATTATTTTCTAAAATGAATTTAATGCCCTTCAGAATAAAATTATTTAGTTGTGTACTGATATTACTATCTTGATTCAAGATTGTTTCTACTGCCTGTAGACCCTTGGTGTGGTCTATAACTGTGTAAAGTGATGTGACATCACTAGTTGCGAGAATTAGATTTTCTTCCCACTGTATGTTCTCTATCAGTTGCAATACTTGTGTTGAATCTCTAAGATAGGTGTTTAAGTTTTTAACGTACTTTTGTAGAAAAATATCTACGTATCTGGATAAATTACATGTGACGGATCCAATCCCTGAGATGATTGGTCTCCCGGGGGGGTTTTCTAAGCTTTTATGTACCTTTGGTAGGAAGTAAAAGATGGGGGTTCGAGGAAATTTTGGATATAGATATTGGAATTCATTCTCATTTAAAACCCCAACATCTTTTCCTTCCTCCAAAATTGACATCAAGTTTTTCATAATTCTCTTTGTGGGGTTAAGATCCAGAGATTTATACGTCCTGGGATCATTAAGGATTCTGTTTGCTTCATTGACATAGTTAATTCTACTCATAACGACTACCCCCCCACCCTTATCAGCCGGTTTTATAACTACTTGTTTGTTGTTTTGTAGCTTTTCTATAATTTCTCTATCTTTCTTTGTTAGATTGAAATTTGGTTTAAATTTTTTTGGGTTGCTTTCTTTTAAATCTTTAAGGACTATTTTTTCAAACGTCTCTAGGTTTGAGCCTTTCGCAAATGTAGGATAAAATTTTGATACTGGTTTCAAGTTGGTATGTTTGGTATCATTCTTTATATCAGTTGAAATCTGAGGAAATCTAGAGGAGTTTACCTGTTTTTCCAAGGGGCTTTTTAGGAAAAAACATTTTAATGTTAGTTTCCTAACAAATTGTTTCACATGTATGTGAGTGTTGAATTTGTTAAGAGTAGTTGATGGGGCAAAAGACATTCCTAACGATAGTATTCTTTTTTCATCCTCATTTAGATTTTCATTACTGAGATTAAAAATTCCTGTATTTTCTGAAACTATCTGACTCTTTTTGCCTCTCCTTCTATTCTTTCCTCCTCTTTGTCCTCTAACTGTCTTTTCTTTTGATTTAACGGGGTGTAGAATTTTTCCCTCTTCTCTAGGGCTAAGAGATCCTTTGTTGTGCCCTCCCTCAGAGGGCTTTTCTCTAAAAAAACCCTTTCGTCTTTCAGGGGGGAGAATCTATTCTTTGTTTCGATATGCCAACTGTCATTTCTTACTCTCTGTGGTCTTTCTTCAAAATAGTTATCTTTAGAATTCTGGCTGTGGTAGTAGTTTCTAAAGGGTCTCTGTTCTCTCTGTGGATCATAATGGCTATTGAGATGTCTATTACCATAATAGTGTGGTCTATTAGTATGAAAATTTGAGTCAGTGTTTGTATAATGTCTTGTTTGATTTGAGTTTGTGTTTTGTGGATAAGCTCTGTAGTTGTAGTTATAATTATGATGTTCTTGATGAAAGAATGGTTGTCTTGGTTTATAATTGGATTGGTATCTCCAATTGGTGTGATTATCGTGATGTTCAAAATGTCTTCTATTGTGTGGTTCTCCCCCACGTTTATCATTTGTATAGTTTCTTTCCCTTTGTGTCTCTTAGTTGTTTCTTTCTCTAAATCTACCTTGCGTTTTATATTCTCCAAATTGTTGTTTAGGGTTAGATTGATCCCAATTGGTTCTATTGGTTGATTCTAAATTATCATTATCTATTTGGTTTTTCTCTTTGTTTTGTTCTAACTTATCATTTCTGTCCCTTTCTAGTTTCCTCCATTTTGTATCTAAGAGGTCTTGTTTAAGCTCTGTTAATTTATTTACTAAGTTGTTTTGTCTCTCCTTAAAATTAGGATGTTCCCTTTTTGTTTCAAGTTTACTTTTATATTCGATAATTTGTGTATTTATTTCACCTAAAGTCTCCTTTCGTGATTTCTTTAAAATGCCTATTAGGTTCTGTGATGCTTCTTTTAAAACTAAATCCCATTCTAGTTGATGTGTCTGATTAAGTGAAAAAGTGCATGCTTTTTTAAATTTGAGCCCCCTTGGAATTAAATCTAAATCTGTATATTTATCTAAAAAAACTAATTCCATTTTTTGCTTTATTTCTCTAACCATTAGTTTATCCAGTTCATTTACAAGTTGATTAAAGTCTAAAAAATTACTTTGTGGTCGTTCTTCTGTGATTTTAGTGTTACTAAGTTCTAATAGAAGATTATCTCTAAATGAGAATAATTCAGAATCCATTTTAGTGTGTGATGTGGAAATAAAATTATACCTTAAATATAAAGTGATTACCTTAAGTGAATTATAAATGCGTGATCAAGCAGCTGATTGTTATACGAGGAATAATACAAGATAGTACAGGAGTTATCAGCGCTAAAAATCTAAAAAGGATACCTAAGCCACTCTCCACTATCTCCTCAAGATAGAAATGGAACAAACAATGTGGCGATTGAGAGGGCGCTAAAAAGCTGGGTATACTTAACACACCTAATTATTAAGATTATATCAAAACAAAGAATAAATCAAATACAGTAAATTTTAAAAATCTTTACTAGTGGGAATAATCCCTACTTATGCAATACATAAATTTAAAAAACAATACGTAAGAACATTTGCAGACACATAAAATAAGTGTTGGATACGATATATTTAACTATTACTTGGAATACCACCCTGATAAAAAATATTTATAATAAGCGCTTTTAAAAATAGATTAGATCATTTTCTATGTCCTAAAATCAAATATTTTGTTCCTGAATATAATGGACAGTCTCTATGGTCCTTATATATTTGCAACAGATGAAATCCCTTTTGTTTGTATGGTATATAACATACAAGACTTGTCTCTGTAATTAAATTTAACGTGCTGGGTAAAAACGATAAAATGTTCCTTAATTAGGATACTTTGTATCTTTGCTGGTTATATATGTAACTTTAACTCACAGAAAGTTGCAGCGACTGTGTCCAATTGTCGCTGTAATGTATCTCAGAGTCTGTGGTCTTTAGTCAAAACACGCTCCTTGCGTGTAAGCCGCTTAGTGTGCTGCAGCTTCTATTCCTTGGTACAGGATTCACCACTCCCTCCGTGGGGAGGTGACCGGCAAAGGTACGTCGCTCCTTGTGTGTGAGTACCTGACAAGCTGTTATCTTTTGCTTCCAATAACTACATACATAAGAAAAGTTGTCACTATGAAAAATGGAAAGGGAACGTACCGACTGGACAGTTCCTTAGAATTAGAAAAAACTGTTCCAAATATACCGACTTCGAAACTCAAGTTAAAGTCCTACAACAAAGATTTTATGATAGAGGCTATTCAGAGCAAGAGATCGAAGGGGCCATAAATAGAGCAAGTACAACAGATAGAAGTTCGCTCTTACAATATAGGAATAAAGACACTATGACTACCACTGTGGAAAAGAATGAATATGATATAGCTCTTATTACAGATTACAGCGAAAACCACCAATTAATAAGGAAAATAGTCAATAAACATTGGCATATAATTAAGAAGGACCCCATAATAGGAGATCTATTAGCTCATAAACCTAAAATCATATTCAAAAAAGCGAGAAATCTTAAACAAATCCTAGCACCAAGTGAACTAAAGAGGGAGAATAAAAATCTTGTAGATAAAGATCTCAAAGGTCACTCCCTGAAAGGTTTTTTTCCCTGCAACATATGTAGAGCATGTAGATATAGTAATAAAAATAGCTCTATATATTTAGATGGAATAGGTGAAGATTTTGCTATAAAAGACATAATCAGATGTTCAACTAAGGGGGTTATATACCTCATCAAATGTTCTTGCAATTTAGTTTATATCGGAGAGACCACCCGAATGTTACGTGACAGGATCCGAGAACATTTATGTAACATTGATAAAGGCAATCTCAATACCCACTTATACAAGCATTTTAGGGAAATCCATAACAACAACCTACAACATTTTAAGTTCTGGGGGATCTGTATAGTCAGAGGAAATTGGAGGGGAGGGGATTTTGAGGCTCAACTCCTTAAAAAAGAATCAGAATTAATATATAAATTAGATACCCTCTATCCTAGAGGGTTAAATTCAGAGTTAGATATATCCCCCTTTTTAGTAGTATAACCAGTTAGAATACATACCCCACATTTCATGTGTAACAGTAACTACCCCTTACTAATTAACAGATCCATTTCAAGAGAATACATCACAAGTAACAAAGGATTAATAAAAAGCCTATTTTTACCAGCTTAAGGAAAATATAAACAATCATAGTTGTAACAAAAATATAATTTAGTATAAAATTAGCAAGATACCCAGATCATAGTGATTATATATATATATTTTTCCTTACTTAACTTATTCTCACTTATATTTTCGTTTTCGTTTTAAACAATGGAATACCACCCTTTGGAAATACCACCCTGAGGCAGTAATAATCCCAATTATATTCACATCATTATTGTTTTATATATAAAAGAACATTATTGTTAATACATCATTCCATAATCTCGTAATGGCCAAAGAAACATAACAGGAAAACATGGGAGATTAAGATTCCCAAAGGAACAAAATAACCAATGTAATTCCACCTTAAGAATCATTCACCTGAGAAATCCACCTTAAGAAACAATTACCTGAAAACACACCAACCAATGAGAAGGAAGTAACGGCTTTTTAAATCCAAGTTCTGGCAGCAACTGATATCTTGATAAAGCCCACACACATGGGTGAAACGCGTAGAAGTTGAAGTTGCCTGTTACCAGAACCAAACCCACTAGGTACCTAGTATTTGCCCGCGCGTATTAACGCTAAGAGCGGGTGCCTTTTTCACCTCAGTGATCGCACTTACAAAGATCCAGACTGTTTGTCAAAAGCAGGGAGCTGGGAACATTGGAAGCAAAAGATAACAGCTTGTCAGGTACTCACACACAAGGAGCGACGTACCTTTGCCGGTCACCTCCCCACGGAGGGAGTGGTGAATCCTGTACCAAGGAATAGAAGCTGCAGCACACTAAGCGGCTCACACGCAAGGAGCGTGTTTTGACTAAAGACCACAGACTCTGAGATACATTACAGCGACAATTGGACACAGTCGCTGCAACTTTCTGTGAGTTAAAGTTACATATATAACCAGCAAAGATACAAAGTATCCTAATTAAGGAACATTTTATCGTTTTTACCCAGCACGTTAAATTTAATTACAGAGACAAGTCTTGTATGTTATATACCATACAAACAAAAGGGATTTCATCTGTTGCAAATATATAAGGACCATAGAGACTGTCCATTATATTCAGGAACAAAATATTTGATTTTAGGACATAGAAATTGATCTAATCTATTTTTAAAAGCGCTTATTATAAATATTTTTTATCAGGGTGGTATTCCAAGTAATAGTTAAATATATCGTATCCAACACTTATTTTATGTGTCTGCAAATGTTCTTACGTATTGTTTTTTAAATTTATGTATTGCATAAGTAGGGATTATTCCCACTAGTAAAGATTTTTAAAATTTACTGTATTTGATTTATTCTTTGTTTTGATATAATCTTAATAATTAGGTGTGTTAAGTATACCCAGCTTTTTAGCGCCCTCTCAATCGCCACATTGTTTGTTCCATTTCTATCTTGAGGAGATAGTGGAGAGTGGCTTAGGTATCCTTTTTAGATTTTTAGCGCTGATAACTCCTGTACTATCTTGTATTATTCCTCGTATAACAATCAGCTGCTTGATCAACCATTTATAATTCACTTAAGGTAATCACTTTATATTTAAGGTATAATTTTATTTCCACATCACACACTAAAATGGATTCTGAATTATTCTCATTTAGAGATAATCTTCTATTAGAACTTAGTAACACTAAAATCACAGATTTTTAAAATTTACTGTATTTGATTTATTCTTTGTTTTGATATAATCTTAATAATTAGGTGTGTTAAGTATACCCAGCTTTTTAGCGCCCTCTCAATCGCCACATTGTTAGTGCCTTAAATAACACATTTGCGATATGGATTCACCAGAACAAGGTCATTGCAAGTACTAAGTTCCCACGATAACAAAATTAAAATGCCACAACTATGCAATCTTCACCTTCAGATTTTTATTGTCACACTCCATTGTACTCCTATGCCCAGCTCCCTGCTCTTGTTTTTGTTGAGGGTCCTGGAGCCTCTGCTGAAAAGGCCTATGGATAATAAAGTGTACTGGGTGTCTGTTCAATGTTTTTTTATTTCCCGGTTGCAAGTAATTATCTCAGTGTTTCTAAAATCAATGCCTTTACTGTAATCTTTTATTCAAAAGGATGACATATCTCCTCTTTCATGCTGTTGTTTCGGTTCAGGCTCCGGGACCCTCGTATTAAAAAGGCCTGAGCATAAATAAGTGTCACGGCTGTCTAATCAATGTTTTTTTCTAATTTCACGGTTGCAAATAATGATCTGTGGGTTTCTAAAATCAATGCTTTTCCTGTAATCTTTTATTCAAAAGGATGACGTATCTCCTCTTTCATGCTGTTGTTTCGGTTCGGGCTCCGGGACCCTCGTATTAAAAAGGCCTGAGCATAAATAAGTGTCACGGGTGTGTAATCAATGTTTTTTTCTAATTTCACGGTTGCAAATAATGAACTGTGGGTTTCTCAAATCAATGCCTTTACTGTAATCTTTTATTCAAAAGGATGACATATCTCCTCTTTCATGCTGTTGTTTAGGTTCAGGCTCCGGGACCCTCGTATTAAAAAGGCCTGAGCATAAATAAGTGTCACGGCTGTCTAATCAATGTTTTTTTCTAATTTCACGGTTGCAAATAATGATCTGTGGGTTTCTAAATTCAATGCCTTTACTGTAATCTTTTATTCAAAAGGATGACATATCTCCTCTTTCATGCTGTTGTTTCGGTTCAGGCTCCGGGACCCTCGTATTAAAAAGGCCTGAGGATAAATAAGTGTCACGGGTGTGTAATCAATGTTTTTTTCTAATTTCACGGTTGCAAATAATGATCTGTGGGTTTCTAAAATCAATGCCTTTACTGAAATCTTTTATTCAAAAGGATGACATATCTCCTCTTTCATGCTGTTGTTTCGGTTGAGGCTCCAGGACCCTCGTATTAAAAAGGCCTGAGGATAAATAAGTGTCACGGGTGTGTAATCAATGTTTTATTCTATTTCACGGTTGCAAATAATGATCTGTGGGTTTCTAAAATCAATGCCTTTACTGTAATCTTTTATTCAAAAGGATGACATATCTCCTCTTTCATGCTGTTGTTTCGGTTCAGGCTCCGGGACCTTCGTATTAAAAAGGCCTGAGGATAAATAAGTGTCACGGGTGTGTGATCAATGTTTTTTTCTAATTTCACGGTTGCAAATAATGATCTGTGGGTTTCTAAAATCAATGCCTTTACTGTAATCTTTTATTCAAAAGGATGACGTATCTCCTCTTTCATGCTGTTGTTTCGGTTGAGGCTCCGGGACCCTCGAATTAAAAATGCCTGAGCATAAATAAGTGTCACGGGTGTGTAATCAATGTTTTTTTCTAATTTCACGGTTGCAAATAATGATCTGTGGGTTTCTAAAATCAATGCCTTTACTGTAATCTTTTATTCAAAAGGATCACATATCTCCTCTTTCATGCTGTTGTTTCGGTTCAGGCTCAGGGACCCTCGTATTAAAAAGGCCTGAGCATAAATAAGTGTCACGGGTGTCTAATCAATGTTTTTTTCTAATTTCACGGTTGCAAATAATGATCTGTGGGTTTCTAAAATCAATGCCTTTCCTGTAATCTATTATTCAAAAGGATGACATATCTCCTCTTTCATGCTGTTGTTTCGTTTGAGGCTCCGGGACCCTCGTATTAAAAAGGCCTGAGGATAAATAATTGTGTAACGGGTATCTAATGAATTTTTTTTTTTAATTTCACGGGTCGTATAAATGATCTCTGGGATTCTAAAATCAATGCCTTTCCTGTAATCTATTATTCAAAAGGATGACAGTACTACCAAAATACAGCCAATGAAGGGCCTTAGGAAGACTGAGCCAAGGTTGGATTGTAGTATTTGGTTAGGCTAATCATGATGGCCATGTAGACCACCACCACCGAGAATCCTGGAAGTAACAGGGATGATGAGATGAAAGAGCTAAGAATAGTAGAACTTGAAACAACAGAGTTAGCCATGGGTGTTAGTGCAAAACCGCTTGGCTTTTTTTTGGCTTTGGGTGCGGCTATTCATGCAGGCCATATAGAGCTGACAACATTAGGTGTCGTATCAGCTATTTTTAATATTTTTTTTTCATTCAGGATTAGTTTGGGGTACGGCGCAATATTGGAAAGGCAAAAAACAGGTCTCGGTACCCGTTGATATAAGGGGTGACTACTACTGCTTTTACCAGGCTCCTCTTGGATAGCCCCAGAAATTGTGACTATGAATCCCAAAAAGAAAATTTAATTAAGGTTGAAAACTAACTCCAAAGTAACTTGTAAGACCTGGAGCTCCTCAAACACACGTCCTACCGCAACAGCTATAGGCCCCCCAACCCACAAATCTTAACTTTTTCATGCCAATTGATATTGCCACAGCTGGAACAACAGTAAATAACATGTGCATCACCACAGTTTCCGAAGCTGTTGTCGGATGTATACAAAAACACTGATAAAGTATTCCTTTAGGAGCGCAAAGAGATGGCTACCGGAACACTCCAGGAACTTCACAAGAGTGGCTGTATTGTGTTTCTGGTGATGTTTGAGACATCTGGGTAGTGTACAGGGAGGGCAAAAATCGTCTCCATCTCTGTGCACCAAAGGACATGACGTCCTTGTCATCCATAAGCACATGAAATTGCTGGCATTTTTGTTGCTTCAAGAAGTTCATTTTTTGTGGTGATAGATAGTACAGAATTAAATAAACTTTGGTTTCCTACCATACTCAAGACAATCTTGTATTTCAAAATTCGTACTTGCTGTGGGAAACAGTGGCCTGTCCATACCAGGAAGATGATTTAGACAGAAGTAACGAGCTCTGCTTGCAGGTGACACATGTTTATCGTCAATCATCAAAGGGGTTGCGTGCAGAATATGGCTGATGGCCCCTTATTCACATGTTTGTCCAGAGCCACAACATTTACAAACAGCCAGAAGAAAGGTCGTTTCTCACCAGCCTTAAGTTGAGCTTCATTTACCAAATGCTGATATTCAAAAAAATAGACAAACAGTGCCTTAAATAACACATTTGCAATATGGATTCACCAGAGCAAGGTCATTGCAAGTACTAAGTTCCCACGATAACAAAATTAAAATGCCACAACTATGCAATCTTCACCTTCAGATTATTATTGTCACACTCCATTGTACTCCTATGCCCAGCTCCCTGCTTTTGTTTTTGTTGAGGGTCCTGGAGCCTCTGCTGAAAAGGCCTATGGATAATAAAGTGTACTGGGTGTCTGTTCAATGTTTTTTTTTATTTCCCGGTTGCAAGTAATTATCTCAGTGTTTCTAAAATCAATGCCTTTCCTGTAATCTTTTATTCAAAAGGATGACGTATCTCCTCTTTCATGCTGTTGTTTCGGTTCAGGCTCCGGGACCCTCGTATTAAAAAGGCCTGAGCATAAATAAGTGTCACGGCTGTCTAATCAATGTTTTTTTCTAATTTCACTGTTGCAAATAATGATCTGTGGGTTTCTAAATTCAATGCCTTTACTGTAATCTTTTATTCAAAAGGATGACATATCTCCTCTTTCATGCTGTTGTTTCGGTTCAGGCTCCGGGACCCTCGTATTAAAAAGGCCTGAGGATAAATAAGTGTCACGGGTGTGTAATCAATGTTTTTTTCTAATTTCACGGTTGCAAATGATGATCTGTGGGTTTCTAAAATCAATGCCTTTACTGTAATCTTTTATTCAAAAGGATTACATATCTCCTCTTTCATGCTGTTGTTTCGGTTGAGGCTCCAGGACCCTCGTATTAAAAAGGCCTGAGGATAAATAAGTGTCATGGGTGTGTAATCAATGTTTTATTCTATTTCACGGTTGCAAATAATGATCTGTGGGTTTCTAAAATCAATGCCTTTACTGTAATCTTTTATTCAAAAGGATGACATATCTCCTCTTTCATGCTGTTGTTTCGGTTCAGGCTCCGGGACCTTCGTATTAAAAAGGCCTGAGCATAAATAAGTGTCACGGGTGTGTGATCAATGTTTTTTTCTAATTTCACGGTTGCAAATAATGATCTGTGGGTTTCTAAAATCAATGCCTTTACTGTAATCTTTTATTCAAAAGGATGACATATCTCCTCTTTCATGCTGTTGTTTCGGTTCAGGCTCCGGGACCCTCGTATTAAAAAGGCCTGAGGATAAATAAGTGTCACGGGTGTGTAATCAATGTTTTTTTCTATTTCACGGTTGCAAATAATGATCTGTGGGTTTCTAAAATCAATGCCTTTACTGTAATCTTTTATTCAAAAGGATGACATATCTCCTCTTTCATGCTGTTGTTTCGGTTGAGGCTCCGGGACCCTCAAATTAAAAAGGCCTGAGCATAAATAAGTGTCACGGGTGTGTAATCAATGTTTTTTTCTAATTTCACGGTTGCAAATAATGATCTGTGGGTTTCTAAAATCAATGCCTTTACTGTAATCTTTTATTCAAAAGGATGACATATCTCCTCTTTCATGCTGTTGTTTCGGTTGAGGCTCCGGGACCCTCGTATTAAAAAGGCCTGAGCATAAATAAGTGTCACGGGTGTGTAATCAATGTTTTTTTCTAATTTCACGGTTGCAAATAATGATCTGTGGGTTTCTAAAATCAATGCCTTTACTGTAATCTTTTATTCAAAAGGATGACATATCTCCTCTTTCATGCTGTTGTTTCGGTTCAGGCTCAGGGACCCTCGTATTAAAAAGGCCTGAGCATAAATAAGTGTCACGGGTGTCTAATCAATGTTTTTTTCTAATTTCACGGTTGCAAATAATGATCTGTGGGTTTCTAAAATCAATGCCTTTCCTGTAATCTATTATTCAAAAGGATGACATATCTCCTCTTTCATGCTGTTGTTTCGTTTGAGGCTCCGGGACCCTCGTATTAAAAAGGCCTGAGGATAAATAATTGTGTAACGGGTATCTAATGAATTTTTTTTTTTAATTTCACGGGTCGTATAAATGATCTCTGGGATTCTAAAATCAATGCCTTTCCTGTAATCTATTATTCAAAAGGATGACAGTACTACCAAAATACAGCCAATGAAGGGCCTTAGGAAGACTGAGCCAAGGTTGGATTGTAGTATTTGGTTAGGCTAATCATGATGGCCATGTAGACCACCAACACCGAGAATCCTGGAAGTAACAGGGATGATGAGATGAAAGAGCTAAGAATAGTAGAACTTGAAACAACAGAGTTAGCCATGGGTGTTAGTGCAAAACCGCTTGGCTTTTTTTTGGCTTTGGGTGCGGCTATTCATGCAGGCCATATAGAGCTGACAACATTAGGTGTCGTATCAGCTATTTTTAATATTTTTTTTTCATTCAGGATTAGTTTGGGGTACGGCGCAATATTGGAAAGGCAAAAAACAGGTCTCGGTACCCGTTGATATAAGGGGTGACTACTACTGCTTTTACCAGGCTCCTCTTGGATAGCCCCAGAAATTGTGACTATGAATCCCAAAAAGAAAATTTAATTAAGGTTGAAAACTAACTCCAAAGTAACTTGTAAGACCTGGAGCTCCTCAAACACACGTCCTACCGCAACAGCTATAGGCCCCCCCAACCCACAAATCTTAACTTTTTCATGCCAATTGATATTGCCACAGCTGGAACAACAGTAAATAACATGTGCATCACCACAGTTTCCGAAGCTGTTGTCGGATGTATACAAAAACACTGATAAAGTATTCCTTTAGGAGCGCAAAGAGATGGCTACCAGAACACTCCAGGAACTTCACAAGAGTGGCTGTATTGTGTTTCTGGTGATGTTTGAGACATCTGGGTAGTGTACAGGGAGGGCAAAAATCGTCTCCATCTCTGTGCACCAAAGGACATGACGTCCTTGTCATCCATAAGCACATGAAATTGCTGGCATTTTTGTTGCTTCAAGAAGTTCATTTGTTGTGGTGATAGATAGTACAGAATTAAATAAACTTTGGTTTCCTACCATACTCAAGACAATCTTGTATTTCAAAATTCGTACTTGCTGTGGGAAACAGTGGCCTGTCCATACCAGGAAGATGATTTAGACAGAAGTAACGAGCTCTGCTTGCAGGTGACACATGTTTATCGTCAATCATCAAAGGGGTTGCGTGCAGAATATGGCTGATGGCCCCTTATTCACATGTTTGTCCAGAGCCACAACATTTACAAACAGCCAGAAGAAAGGTCGTTTCTCACCAGCCTTAAGTTGAGCTTCATTTACCAAATGCTGATATTCAAAAAAATAGACAAACAGTGCCTTAAATAACACATTTGCAATATGGATTCACCAGAGCAAGGTCATTGCAAGTACTAAGTTCCCACGATAACAAAATTAAAATGCCACAACTATGCAATCTTCACCTTCAGATTATTATTGTCACACTCCATTGTACTCCTATGCCCAGCTCCCTGCTTTTGTTTTTGTTGAGGGTCCTGGAGCCTCTGCTGAAAAGGCCTATGGATAATAAAGTGTACTGGGTGTCTGTTCAATGTTTTTTTTTATTTCCCGGTTGCAAGTAATTATCTCAGTGTTTCTAAAATCAATGCCTTTCCTGTAATCTTTTATTCAAAAGGATGATGTATCTCCTCTTTCATGCTGTTGTTTCGGTTCAGGCTCCGGGACCCTCGTATTAAAAAGGCCTGAGCATAAATAAGTGTCACGGCTGTCTAATCAATGTTTTTTTCTAATTTCACTGTTGCAAATAATGATCTGTGGGTTTCTAAATTCAATGCCTTTACTGTAATCTTTTATTCAAAAGGATGACATATCTCCTCTTTCATGCTGTTGTTTCGGTTCAGGCTCCGGGACCCTCGTATTAAAAAGGCCTGAGGATAAATAAGTGTCACGGGTGTGTAATCAATGTTTTTTTCTAATTTCACGGTTGCAAATAATGATCTGTGGGTTTCTAAAATCAATGCCTTTACTGTAATCTTTTATTCAAAAAGATTACATATCTCCTCTTTCATGCTGTTGTTTCGGTTGAGGCTCCAGGACCCTCGTATTAAAAAGGCCTGAGGATAAATAAGTGTCATGGGTGTGTAATCAATGTTTTATTCTATTTCACGGTTGCAAATAATGATCTGTGGGTTTCTAAAATCAATGCCTTTACTGTAATCTTTTATTCAAAAGGATGACATATCTCCTCTTTCATGCTGTTGTTTCGGTTCAGGCTCCGGGACCTTCGTATTAAAAAGGCCTGAGCATAAATAAGTGTCACGGGTGTGTGATCAATGTTTTTTTCTAATTTCACTGTTGCTAATAATGATCTGTGGGTTTCTAAAATCAATGCCTTTACTGTAATCTTTTATTCAAAAGGATGACATATCTCCTCTTTCATGCTGTTGTTTCGGTTCAGGCTCCGGGACCCTCGTATTAAAAAGGCCTGAGGATAAATAAGTGTCACGGGTGTGTAATCAATGTTTTTTTCTAATTTCACGGTTGCAAATAATGATCTGTGGGTTTCTAAAATCAATGCCTTTACTGTAATCTTTTATTCAAAAGGATGACATATCTCCTCTTTCATGCTGTTGTTTCGGTTGAGGCTCCGGGACCCTCAAATTAAAAAGGCCTGAGCATAAATAAGTGTCACGGGTGTGTAATCAATGTTTTTTTCTAATTTCACGGTTGCAAATAATGATCTGTGGGTTTCTAAAATCAATGCCTTTACTGTAATCTTTTATTCAAAAGGATGACATATCTCCTCTTTCATGCTGTTGTTTCGGTTGAGGCTCCGGGACCCTCGTATTAAAAAGGCCTGAGCATAAATAAGTGTCACGGGTGTGTAATCAATGTTTTTTTCTAATTTCACGGTTGCAAATAATGATCTGTGGGTTTCTAAAATCAATGCCTTTACTGTAATCTTTTATTCAAAAGGATGACATATCTCCTCTTTCATGCTGTTGTTTCGGTTCAGGCTCAGGGACCCTCGTATTAAAAAGGCCTGAGCATAAATAAGTGTCACGGGTGTCTAATCAATGTTTTTTTCTAATTTCACGGTTGCAAATAATGATCTGTGGGTTTCTAAAATCAATGCCTTTCCTGTAATCTATTATTCAAAAGGATGACATATCTCCTCTTTCATGCTGTTGTTTCATTTGAGGCTCCGGGACCCTCGTATTAAAAAGGCCTGAGCATAAATAATTGTGTAACGAGTATCTAATGAATTTTTTTTTTTAATTTCATGGGTCATATAAATGATCTCTGGGATTCTAAAATCAATGCCTTTCCTGTAATCTATTATTCAAAAGGATGACAGTACTACCAAAATACAGCCAATGAAGGGCCTTAGGAAGACTGAGCCAAGGTTGGATTGTAGTATTTGGTTAGGCTAATCATGATGGCCATGTAGACCACCAACACCGAGAATCCTGGAAGTAACAGGGATGATGAGATGAAAGAGCTAAGAATAGTAGAACTTGAAACAACAGAGTTAGCCATGGGTGTTAGTGCAAAACCACTTGGCTTTTTTTTGGCTTTGGGTGCGGCTATTCATGCAGGCCATATAGAGCTGACAACATTCGGTGTCGTATCAGCTATTTTTAATATTTTTTTTTCCATTCAGGATTAGTTTGGGGTACGGCGCAATATTGGAAAGGCAAAAAACAGGTCTCGGTACCCGTTGATATAAGGGGTGACTACTAATGCTTTTACCAGGCTCCTCTTGGATAGCCCCAGAAAGTGTGACTATGAATCCCAAAAAGAAAATTAAATTAAGGTTGAAAACTAACTCCAAAGTAACTTGTAAGACCTGGAGCTCCTCAAACACACGTCCTACCGCAACAGCTATAGGCTCCCCAACCCACAAATCTTAACTTTTTCATGCCAATTGATATTGCCACAGCTGGAACAACAGTAAATAACATGTGCGTCACCACAGTTTCCGAAGCTGTTGTCGGATGTATACAAAAACACTGATAAAGTATTCCTTTAGGAGCGCAAAGAGATGGCTACCGGAACACTCCAGGAACTTTACAAGAGTGGCTGTATTGTGTTTCTGGTGATGTTTAAGACATCTGGGTAGTGTACAGGGAGGGCAAAAATCGTCTCCATCTCTGTGCACCAAAGGACATGACGTCCTTGTCATCCATAAGCACATGAAATTGCTGGCATCTTTGTTGCTTCAAGAAGTTCATTTTTTGTGGTGATAGATAGTACAGAATTAAATAAACTTTGGTTTCCTACCATACTCAAGACAATCTTGTATTTCAAAATTCGTACTTGCTGTGGGAAACAGTGGCCTGTCCATACCAGGAAGATGATTTGACAGAAGTAACGAGCTCTGCTTGCAGGTGACACATGTTTATCGTCAATCATCAAAGGGGTTGCGTGCAGAATATGGCTGATGGCCCCTTATTCACATGTTTGTCCAGAGCCACAACATTTGCAAACAGCCAGAAGAAAGGTCGTTTCTCACCAGCCTTAAGTTGAGCTTCATTTACCAAATGCTGATATTCAAAAAAATAGACAAACAGTGCCTTAAATAACACATTTGCGATATGGATTCACCAGAGCAAGGTCATTGCAAGTACTAAGTTCCCACGATAACAAAATTAAAATGCCACAACTATGCAATCTTCACCTTCAGATTATTATTGTCACACTCCATTGTACTCCTATGCCCAGCTCCCTGCTCTTGTTTTTGTTGAGGGTCCTGGAGCCTCTGCTGAAAAGGCCTATGGATAATAAAGTGTACTGGGTGTCTGTTCAATGTTTTTTTTTATTTCCCGGTTGCAAGTAATTATCTCAGTGTTTCTAAAATCAATGCCTTTACTGTAATCTTTTATTCAAAAGGATGACATATCTCCTCTTTCATGCTGTTGTTTCGGTTCAGGCTCCGGGACCCTCGTATTAAAAAGGCCTGAGCATAAATAAGTGTCACGGCTGTCTAATCAATGTTTTTTTCTAATTTCACGGTTGCAAATAAGGATCTGTGGGTTTCTAAAATCAATGCCTTTACTGTAATCTTTTATTCAAAAGGATGACATATCTCCTCTTTCATGCTGTTGTTTCGGTTCAGGCTCCGGGACCCTCGTTTTAAAAAGGCCTGAGCATAAATAAGTGTCACGGCTGTGTAATCAATGTTTTTTTCTAATTTCACAGTTGCAAATAATGAACTGTGGGTTTCTAAAATCAATGCCTTTACTGTAATCTTTTATTCAAAAGGATGACATATCTCCTCTTTCATGCTGTTGTTTCGGTTCAGGCTCCGGGACCCTCGTATTAAAAAGGCCTGTGCATAAATAAGTGTCACGGCTGTCTAATCAATGTTTTTTCTAATTTCACGGTTGCAAATAATGATCTGTGGGTTTCTAAAATCAATGCCTTTCCTGTAATCTTTTATTCAAAAGGATGACGTATCTCCTCTTTCATGCTGTTGTTTCGGTTCGGGCTCCGGGACCTTCGTATTAAAAAGGCCTGAGCATAAAAAAGTGTCACGGCTGTCTAATCAATGTTTTTTTCTAATTTCACGGTTGCAAATAATGATCTGTGGGTTTCTAAAATCAATGCCTTTCCTGTAATCTTTTATTCAAAAGGATGACATATCTCCTCTTTCATGCTGTTGTTTCGGTTCAGGCTCCGGGACCCTCGTATTTAAAAGGCCTGAGGATAAATAAGTGTCACGGGTGTGTAATCAATGTTTTTTTCTAATTTCACGGTTGCAAATAATGATCTGTGGGTTTCTAAAATCAATGCCTTTACTGTAATCTTTTATTCAAAAGGATGACATATCTCCTCTTTCATGCTGTTGTTTCGGTTGAGGCTCCAGGACCCTCGTATTAAAAAGGCCTGAGGATAAATAAGTGTCACGGGTGTGTAATCAATGTTTTATTCTATTTCACGGTTGCAAATAATGATCTGTGGGTTTCTAAAATCAATGCCTTTACTGTAATCTTTTATTCAAAAGGATGACATATCTCCTCTTTCATGCTGTTGTTTCGGTTCATGCTCCGGGACCTTCGTATTAAAAAGGCCTGAGGATAAATAAGTGTCACGGGTGTGTGATCAATGTTTTTTTCTAATTTCACGGTTGCAAATAATGATCTGTGGGTTTCTAAAATCAATGCCTTTACTGTAATCTTTTATTCAAAAGGATGACATATCTCCTCTTTCATGCTGTTGTTTCGGTTCAGGCTCCGGGACCCTCATATTAAAAAGGCCTGAGCATAAATAAGTGTCACGGGTGTGTAATCAATGTTTTTTTCTAATTTCACGGTTGCAAATAATGATCTGTGGGTTTCTAAAATCAATGCCTTTACTGTAATCTTTTATTCAAAAGGATGACATATCTCCTCTTTCATGCTGTTGTTTCGGTTCAGGCTCCAGGACCCTCGTATTAAAAAGGCCTGAGCATAAATAAGTGTCACGGGTGTCTAATCAATGTTTTTTTCTAATTTCACGGTTGCAAATAATGATCTGTGGGTTTCTAAAATCAATGCCTTTCCTGTAATCTATTATTCAAAAGGATGACATATCTCCTCTTTCATGCTGTTGTTTCGTTTGAGGCTCCGGGACCCTCGTATTAAAAAGGCCTGAGGATAAATAATTGTGTAACGGGTATCTAATGAATTTTTTTTTTTTATTTCACGGGTCATATAAATGATCTCTGGGATTCTAAAATCAATGCCTTTCCTGTAATCTATTATTCAAAAGGATGACAGTACTACCAAAATACAGCCAATGAAGGGCCTTAGGAAGTATTTGGTTAGGCTAATCATGATGGCCATGTAGACCACCACCACCGAGAATCCTGGAAATAACAGGGATGATGAGTTGTGTTAGTGCAAAACCGCTTGGCTTTTTTTTGGCTTTGGGTGCGGCTATTCATGCAGGCCATATAGAGCTGACAACATTCGGTGTTGTATCAGCTATTAAACTAATAATAACAGTACTACCAAGATACAGCCAATGAAGGGCATTAGGAAGACTGAGCCAAGGTTGGATTGTAGTATTTGGTTAGGCTAATCATGATGGCCATGTAGACCACCACCACCAAGAGTCCTGGAAGTAACAGGGATGATGAGATGAAAGAGCTAAGAATAGTAGAACTTGAAACAACAGAGTTAGCCATGGGTGTAAGTGCAAAACCGCTTGGCTTTTTTTTGGCTTTGGGTGCGGCTTGTCATGCAGGCCATATAGAGCTGACAACATTCGGTGTCGTATCAGCTATTAAACTAATAAGAACAGTACTACCAAAATACAGCCAATGAAGGGCCTTAGGAAGACTGAGCCAAGGTTGGATTGTAGTTTTTGGTTAGGCTAATCATGATGGCCATGTAGACCACCACCACCGAGAGTCCTGGAAGTAACAGGGATGATGAGATGAAAGTGCTAAGAATAGTACTACTTGAAACAACAGAGTTAGCCATAGGTGTTAATCCAAGACCGCTTGGATTTATTTTTGTATTGGGTGCGGCTAATCATGCAGGCCATATAGAGCTGCCACCATTCGGTGTTGTATCAGCTATAAAAATAATAAGAACTGTACTATCAAAATACAGACAATGAAGGGCCTATGAAGACTGAGCAAAGGTTGGATTGTAGTATTTTGTTCGGCTAATCATGATGGACATGTAGACCGCCCGTAACAGGGATGAAAGTGGTAAGAATAGTACTAATTGAAACAACCGAGTTAGCCATGGGTGTTAGTCTAAGACCACTCGGCTTTTTTTTGGGTTTGGGTGCAGCTAATCAGATAGACCTGCCACCATTTGGTGTTGTAACAGGTATGAAAATGCAAAGAACAGTACTACTTAACACAATCTACTTACCATGGGTCCCAGAGCATATGTTTGGTTGTTATATTTTGTAAGGGTAATCATGCAGGCCATATAGACCTCCACCGATAGGGTGAGTATGAGTAACAGCTATTAAAATGCAAAGGACATTACTAATTAACACAACATAGTTACCATGGGTCGCAGACCAAGAGCAGATGTCTTATTATTATATTTTTTTATGGGTAATCATCCAGGCCGTATAGACCTCACCAAATAGGGGGAGTTACAGAGATTAAAGTGCTAAGAATGGTAGTACTTAAAACACAACCTCGTTAAAATAGGTTGCAGACCACATGTCTTATTATTATAATTTTTCAGGGTAATCTGGCAGGCCATACAGAACTCCCCCGATAGGGGGGGGGGACAGGGATTAAAGTGCTAAGAAAAGTACTAATTGACACAAGCTAGTTGGGTCCAAGAACGCATGTTTGATTATTAGAATTTATTAGGGTAATTATATATCTAACAAATCTATCTATTTCTCTTCTATCGATTCGATCTAACTATCAATCTATGTATATCTATCCTATCTATCACTATCAATCTATCTTCTGTCCGGGATGTTTTGAGACAGCCACTTTGGGAATGTTAGTTGATTTAGACCCATTAAGGCTTAAAAGCAGACTCTGCATCAACTATGTAATTTTCTATGGGAGTTTTGCCAGGGATCCCCCTCCAGCATGCAACAGTCCAGGTGTTAGTACCCTTGAAACAACTTTTCCATCACTATTGTGGCCAGAAAGAGTCCTTGTAGGTTTTAAAGTTCGCCTGCCTATTGAATTCAAAAATTTTTTTAGGTTCGCGACATCACTAATTGTGATATTGTGCATTGCTTAGGTTCACAGCAGATAAAAAATACACAAGCAGGGGGCGGAGCTAACCGTCAAGCAGGAGAGACGTGTCTAGAGAGAGCTCCTTAATAACCACTTTAAAATAGCTATAAAACAGCCGTTTAAAATTGCTTTTTTATCTCTAGAAGAGTACCTTTAGCGATCCACACTCCTGCTAGCTAGAAATAACCTGACTATATCGACAGCTGCTGTACCTACTAGAAGATTTCAACTTCTCCATACCGGGGCCTGTCCTGACCGGAAACTTGTGACGATAACTAACAGATTGCAGCAACAAAGGCAAAGTACACCAGACAACCCGGCACACAGACCTGCTTGTGAGTAAAAGAGAACTTGACTTACCCACCACTGCTGCCCGGAGGGTCGGGGCTCCGCTCCGGTGCAGCAGACTACAGGCAGTGACAGGGCTCCTAGGTGGGGTCAGAGATCCAGCGCACACAAACATCAAAACAACCAACGGGACTTACCCCTAACTGACCACCTCGCCTGAAGGTGGGAGAGTGACCTGTCTGAGACTACCGGGGGAGAGCGTAGGAGACCGGAGACCCTGAATCACGCCACAGCTTTCTTGGCGCGAACCGCCGCCATCTTGTGCACCTGCGGTGCGGGCCCAGTGACATAACCACAATACAGCGGTCAGGTGAGAAAAGTGATCGATACAGCCTGAGCCCTTGTTCCCCTGCCCAACTATACACCCCTGAACCGCTCCACGCCTACCAACAATTAGAACGCTTCACAGATCCCTGCAGCATATCCCAGAATAAGGCCTCTCAACAGTTTGTTAACGCAGCAGCACACAAACTTACTCAAAAGGGCAACAAACTGAGCGACACTCTATCCTATTGCCCCTAATTGTGGAAACTCATTTTGCCCACTACAGCATGGGCTCACTAAACGCCCATCAGCCCATCTACTTCACATTCAGCGGGCTAGGCCACTACTAGAGCAGGATCTTCTGAACCACTTTCTGGGGAGACAGCACATACCCACTTTGCTCTATCCCATCAAGACCCTGCAGAGACCAATAAACTTATATTCATACGCTTGCTGGCTGCATGTACTTTTGATACCGGGACCCTGGGCATACCTTATAAGTACAATCAGACAGAGCAGCCCCTCTCCTTACCATTTCTCACCGCACTGGAAGTGAGTCATATCACCATTCCCTTCCCCACTTCGTCAATAGGAGACAATTCCCCTAAGGAGGGGGGTATGTGATAAGAACTGAAACTGCCATACATATCACCTTACACAGCAAATACTGTACTTGAAATTAAAACTTATCCCACAAAGGAAGGATCCCCCGAGTATTTACCCTTCTACTCTCACTAAGACCGAATACCTGAACTATAGGTGTGCAGCTTATACTATTTCTGAGAAGGCAAAATTTTTTTTCTCTTTCTCACCCCTAGAAGATCTAGGTTATGACAATATGTAAATAACCCCTAAGAGTCTGTGTCCCCGCCGGCCGATCAATGCTACAGTACTAGCACACAGATAATAAGCAGGTACTCAGCCATAGAAGAAATTTGCCAATAGTTAGTTTCATCTGCACCCACTACAAAATGTCGCAGGCCCATAAACGCAAGCACAAACCCCACTCCACACTCAAAAGAACGGTGGTTGACCACTTTCAACACCGTCCAAAAACTACCCAAACAAGATCTGAGGATGAATACTCCGACACAGGCAGTGTCTCTGATACTCAGACTGACTCAACATTAGTTAAGAAAGCCTCTCAGATCCTGGAGACAGATACTTGCACGAATAACAATATGATGGACACCATGAAAGCCTTACTAGCATCACACCATGAATCTTTATCGAAAAAATTTGACAGATCGCATGCGGATCTGAAAAGAGATATTGGCCTCATTGGTGAACGAACAGACGCGCTAGAGCGCAGGCAGGAAGATCTGGCAATAGACCATACCAACCTTCTGTCCTATTCCCAGTCCTTAGCCATCCAAATTACAGATCTAGAATTGAAATTGGCGGACTTAGAGGATAGGTCACGCCGCAACAACATACGAATTAAAGGCATCCCAGAATCTGTTTTACCACAAGATCTTGAGAAGTACCTACAGAAGTTATCCGAAGCTATACTGGGCCCTGCGACAAATAATGAACACTTGATAGATAGAGTCCACAGAGCTCTCAGGGCACGATCTGCAGATGGTGGCCAACCAAGAGATGTGATAGCCAAATTCCACTACTACACGTACAAAGAGAAAATACTCAAGGCACTTGCCAGAGACAAGCGTCTCCCTGAGGAGTATCTGGGACTACAAATCTATCCAGACCTCTCCCCCCATACGTTACAGATCCGGAGACATTATCAACCGTATACCAAAATACTGAGGGAGCGAGATTTGAAATACAGATGGGGGTTCCCTGTACGCCTTATTATCACCAAAGATAGTAACCAATATATAACCTCTACTCCCCAGCAAACAAGAGAACTACTTCAAAAATGGGAACTCCTACCACCAGATAAAGAGGCCCAATCTACAAGTACAGAGCGGGGATCTGGCCTAAGAGCATCAGCACCACCTTGGAAACCATTACCACAGAGACCCTCTGGAACGGATGAAAGACTCTCTGGATCCCTTAAGAAACTCAGAGACACTGTTGGCACACACCCAAATACAGACCCATAGAGTACCTGCTTACGTAAGATACTTTGACTGTATTCCCTCAGGGGGATATTCCTCCTTTTGGAGGTATGTCCCTCACAATTTATGAAGGTCTCCAGGAGATGAGCAGGAAGAAGATGGGTGAGATCATAACAGTTTTATATGTTAATATTTGTTTGTTTTCCATGCTGTTAGATACTAGCCATGGACTTTACATTTCTCTATATCTTGGCTAGATTGGCAAAAGTGACTTGAAACCATTGTGCTACACTATACATCTACCTAGCCAATTGTGCCATATATGTTTTTTGCTCTTAAATGAATATGTCATGTGTTTTTTTATTATGATGCCTCACACTATGTAACTGTTCAACCGACTGGTTATAGATTCTGTTGTAATATTTTTATTGTCCCTTAGAAACATGAAACAGCGTGCCTCACGCCCAGAAGAGTAGGCACTGGCCATACCCCCTTGATAGTATTAGCTCCCCCTACTGAAGGCCTCTGTGTCGTTATAATCTTGTTACATTGTAATATACGGTTACTAATCAAATGCTCACCCACTATGCTGCAAAGTGATTAGAATCCTAGAAACATAAAGGTGAGGATGTAACCAACAGAATCAAATATATACTTAATCTCTCCTGTTGATAACTTAAAATTGAGGCACTACTATTTTAGAAAATACCCTACCCTTCAAAATTCATATAGATTATACTCTTTAATAAACACTCACATTATCTGGTGAAGAGCCATAAACCCACCACTTAACTCCCCTTGAGACCCTTAGTTCTCGAACATAGACATAGTTTGTTGCTCTCCCCTATTGTTTCACAGCCAATAGCGAGTGAGGGAAATCAAACCTCCGCTCTCTTGAGGGGAAAATGCTGAACCCCCCACTAGTAACCCAACTTACTATGAACATCACATTGTAACCCTAATGGGGAGATATTAAACATTGAATGCTATATAGGCCCCTGTTTTGATACAACATAGCCTATGGCCATACAATGGGAAGTAATAGATGTTTCGCCTCCAATCACTTCCTGTTACATTGTCTTATTTTGTTTCGTGTTTCTCCTGTTGAGATTACTGTTTTAACCTTTGAGATATACAGCATTGAATATCTTACTCCATATACAAGCAACTTATTGATTGATATATTACATATGCCTTATGTTTACTTCATTTCATTTCATTTTTATATCTATTTACTTGTATTTCCTTTTATTTTTCCTTCTTTTTTTTATCTGTGGCTTTATAAACTCCACACTGGGCCGGCGGGGCCCTGGACCCCTCTCCGCATAGCACCCCCCCCAACAATTTAGTTGTGTCTCTCTGGCATTGACCAGATGGAACACTCATTGCGAAAGTGTACATATATCACTTTTAGACAGTCATAGAGGTCACCCACCTTAATACCCCACGCTCAAAGCTGTACGGCAGACTTGCACTCCCTTAAGGAAAAAGTGACTCCTACACCCTATCTTCAAGCTAACCCCTTAACCCTAGCGATCCCGATAGCCCCTAGACCATTACTATAATGGCCCCAATACGTGTAGCTACGTTGAATGCGCAGGGCTTAAACTCCCCCACTAAGAGAAAGCTGTTGCAGAACTATGTTCTAACACACAAATTACATATCTTATTCCTGCAAGAAACCCACTGGTCCGGAGAACCCCGACTCCCTGGGATCTCCAAACACTACCCGACCTGTGAGATCGCCTCTAATTCCGAAAGCAAAAATAGAGGTGTTGCCATATTAATTAGTAAAGACCTATCCTACAAACTGGAATATATCGAAAAAGATAGTGAAGGTAGATACCTGATACTTATCTGCACACTCAATGACACCTTATTTACCTTAGTTTCCCTATATTCACCTAATGCCAAGCAAATCCCCTTTCTCCGTAAACTCCTGATACATGTTGATCAGATCAAAAGGGGAAGTTTAATAATAGGGGGAGATTTCAACATGGTATGGGACCCCTCCAAAGACAAACAATCCACCCTCACGACACACTCAGATAGGACTCTTTCATCCACCTCCAATGCTTTTCGAAAACTCATCTACCAACATAATTTATATGATGCATGGAGATGTCTAGCGCCTCTAGAAAAAGACTTTACACACCATTCCAAAGCCCATAACTCATACTCTCGACTTGATTACATATTCTGTGACTCTTGGTCCCTAGATCACTTTACAAACCCCAACATCAGGCCTTGCACGTGGTCCGACCACGACATGGTTTATCTAGACTTTTCTAAACTACAGTCCCTTTCTGGTAGACCCCCATGGAGACTCCCAGAACAATGGCTGTCTAATGTTGAACTCCCAGCACTACAAGAGACCGTTAAGGAATTCCTAACACACAATGACATAGGGAATACTGACATAGACATTGTGTGGGCAGCTCTTAAGGCATTTCTTCGGGGACATTTCATTAAAAAAACAGCTCGACTTCGTAAAGAGGGAAGTCAGTCTTTGGCGAAGCTCTACGGTGACCTACGCATACTCGAGCAGACTAATAAAACACATCCCAGCCCCCAGATGGCACGCCAAATAGGAATTATTAGAGATGAAATAGCCAAACGAGATTTGATAAGGGTCCAAGAGAACCTACACAAACTCAAACAACTCTATTACTATAAAGGGAATAGAGCAGACAAACTGCTCGCTAACAAACTCCGCAAGCGCACGCAACAAAAGAGAATACCCCACATTGAGACACGTAGAGGAGCAGTACACGCGCCCAAAGACATAGGCGCTGCATTTGCAGCTTACTACTCCTCCCTGTACGACATTGAGGCAACTGAAGGGATGGCTAAAGCCAACCATAGTGATATCCAGGGGTTCTTAAAAGGTCTGCCTATCCCCACCCTTTCTGAAGAAGCCAGGACGGAACTAGAACAACAATTTACACTAACAGAGATTAAAATAGCCATAAGCGAACTGACACCTCATAAAGCCCCAGGCCCGGACGGTTTTACGGTAACATTTTACCGTGCACTCAGCCCAATTGTAGCTCCGATACTACTCCGATTGTTTAGTGATGCTGCATCCAGAGGTAGCTTTCTGGCCGAACTCTTGGAGGCCAACATCACAACAATCCCCAAAGAAGGTAAAGATCCCCTACTGTGCTCTAGTTATAGACCCATCTCCCTTATCAATGTTGATGCCAAAATCTACGCTAAAATGCTAGCGAATAGACTGGGGAAGCACCTGCAGACGCTCATACACTTGGATCAAGTGGGCTTTGTCCAGGGCCGACAGGGCACGGATAATACCCGACGCCTCCTAAATATATTCTCGGAGGCTGCGGATATGGACCTCCAAATGCTCACCCTGTCACTAGATGCCGAAAAGGCGTTTGACAGGGTGAGATGGGACTACCTGTTCCAGACCCTATCGGCGTTCGGAATTCCGGACTCCTTCGTCAAGGCGGTCAAAGCTTTATATTCCACTCCCACAGCAGTTGTTCGGGGACAGGGATTTTGTTCGCCCAAAATAACGATTCGAAATGGGACCAGGCAGGGGTGCCCACTCTCCCCTCTCCTATTTGTCCTTGCGATCGAGCCTCTGGCGCTCGCCATTAGAGAATCTAGAGAGATCCAAGGTGTACAACTACATGATACCCCCCAGAAATTGGCACTCTTTGCAGACGACCTTACAGTCTTTCTCTCAGACCCCATTAATTCTCTACGCCCATTAATGGCCCTATTCCAACAATTTGGGGAAATCTCATATTATAAATTGAATGTGACTAAAACGGAAGCATACTCCATTAATATTCCTTAGAATGAGAGTGCCTCTATCCAATCCACCTATTCTTTTAAGTGGTCCTCCAAAGGAATTCGTCACTTGGGAGTTTTTCTGTCCCATGCTAAAGCCACGGTGATAAAAGAGAACTTTGAAAATCTCCTAACAAATATCACTGCAGAGCTTCATTCCAAACGATACGACGAGATTTCTTGGTTAGGTAGGATAGCAGCTCTTAAAATGATGATTCTTCCTAAACTTACGTATCTGTTCCGGTGCATTCCGCTACCAGTTCCATGCACCTTACTCAGAAAGTTCCAGGCTCTTTTTAACGCCTATACTTGGCATGATAAGAGACCTCGGGTAGCAGCACATATTCTACACATGCCACTGGAGAAGGGAGGCTTGGGCCTTCCCAATGTCAGGAAATATTATGAAGCGGCAATGATAACACATGTTACAGCCTGGGCTAAAGAACTCCCCCCGACAAGATGGAGAGAACTAGAACAGGCATCACTGCCAGCATACATTAACTTGGAGGACTTGCTTTGGCTACCTCCACATTGGCAAATTAAAGTACACATTGCAAACAACATCGTGAAGGGCTGCCAAGAGACATGGTTTAAACTAAGACATAATAAACTGATAGCCCCACACCCCTCACCAGTGCACTCCATAAGAGGCCTCTTGATAGGATTACCCAACGCCCATCTTAACACCTGGACTGACTCAGACATAAATACTTTACAGGATTTTTATAATAATGCCAAGCTACGACCACACCAGGATATGTTAGATTCCCCTACCTTGACCCCCAACCTGAGATTCGATCTATTAAGGTTGCGCACATTAATGAAATCCTGGGGATTTCTAGACGACTCAATGAGAGAATTGACTATGTGGGAGGCAAGATGGATGGCCAATCTTCAACAGTTTAAACCTCTCTCGATACACTACCACTGCCTCATAGAGGAAACAACCTCCCAAAAGACAACGCATATGGATGCCTGGGAGAGAGACTTACAGCTAACATTTACAACTGAGACTTGGCACAAAGCCATTAGCTTAACGAAAAAAGCAACTCACTGCATCACCTTATACGAACTATACTTTAAAGTAATTACCAGATGGCACTTGGTGCCCACAAAGCTACAGAAGCTCTTTCCCGGGCATTCACAACAGTGTTGGAGGGGATGTGGAGAACCTGGGTCTCCCCTACATATCTGGTGGACGTGCCCTAGATTGACGGATTACTGGAAAAAGGTAGAAAAGGTCTGTAGAGATTTGGGATTAACGACGGACTTGAACCCCGCCCTAGCCATATTACATTTAGAGCTTGATAGCATACCCAAGATTAAACAGAACCTTCTGATCTATATCCTCATTTCTGCCAAGCTCCTTATAGCTAGGAACTGGAAGAAGAGCCAACCCCCAAGATTACAGAGTGTACTGGAAGGTGTAAACTACATTAAGAATATGGAAAATTTTGTAGCCAGGGAAAGAGGGCAACTGCAAAATTATTGCCTTACTTGGGAACCTTGGGAGTCCCTGTTAAACCGCCCAGCCGACACCTAGATATCTATAAAACCCAAAGTATACCCCCTTCGGCCTCTCCCTTGTGCCCCCTAACATTGCCCCCCTTTTTCTCTTGAAACAGTGCGATCACTTCAGAGTTTCACCCCTACCCCAGATACCCCCCTGTTGAGACAGGCCTGCAATAAGACAACATAGAAAACGGAACCTACGCTGTAAACCACAGATAGGCGGAGAGGGGTCCGGGAGTCCCCTCCACATTAACGACCCAATATTATGGGGAGTCTGCAGTTTAATTTAATTTAATTTAATATAGTATAGCATAGTGTAACACCATCTCTCAACCCTATTGATGTGTGCCCTCTATTGACTGATTTATTACCTTAAAAATTACACCAGTGTAGATTGTTGTTATGAGATTATGTTTTGGAACAACTACTGTATATACACGAGATACCTCTGTAAAAACGAGGACTTTCATGTTGGGAAAGATTGCTGATCTCATCTGCCCATCAATCCAACCAATCCCCATGCACATATCCATATCTTTCATGTAAATTCATTGTATGTATACTGTTATTGCCTTAACTTGGAAAGATTGTTTGTTGAAATTACGTCCTTAATAAAAAGCTTTTGGGAAAAAAAAAAAAAAAATACACAAGCAAAAGTAATTAAGCCATTCTGTTATATGATCCTTCTATTTAGGATGTTATATAGTCTTAATTCTTATGCTATGCTGATGTTATTTTTTATAAAAAAATGTTATACAAAATAGGTCAAGAAAGGACCTATATAACATAATTGGCAACAATGTCAATTTATATAACGTGAGATGGAGTTAATATTGCAATGCAGAGTATGTGCACTTACTATTAGATTGTATAGGTTTATTTTGTATTTGATATAATGACATTATATGAAGTTTATTTGTTTTATGTTTGTTTGGGTTGATAAACATTAAAAGACATAAATATATTTTTGCATGCATACACATATATAGACGTGTACATATTAATCTCTATGCTAAAGCCCTTTGCATGCCTTTTTTTCTAACACCTGAGACCTCATATATTTAAGCCTGTATAACTTTTTAAAATAATTGTTATCAGACAGTGTTATGAGTGTAACTATATTCTAAATGTATCTTTGATATTTTTCGTGCAGCATTTTTGTCTCATGTAACAGTTAACCAGAGCTCTGAAATCTTTCTAACCTGATACACACTAAATTAAGACTTTTACTTTCAACTCATAATATGTGCTATTTCTGACGCATGCAAAGAGCCGCAAAAAAAACCTTATCGATCGCGCACAATAGTTAGCGTGCCACTCGTAATCTTTGTGGTAGTTACTCAGATAGAAAGCTAAAACATAAACAAAGAAACTTCCTTTCTTGATCCATATGGGATTCCGTTGTTTATGACGGCTCAATTAGTTTTCCATGAATGTCTAGCTGGGCAGCTTCACACTGGCAGGAACCCCATCAGTCCGTTGACCTTTTTTACCCCAATGGATTATGTTGTGGTGTGCCATATGACAAGTTATATCTTGTAAGTTTTACTTTACATTGTGCTTTAATGGTTCATAATGAATCTACACTTGTGCTAGGATTTCTGTGTTTACATTTTAGATTTCCATTTGAAATAACTGTAGCAAATCGGAAATCAATATTCAGCCAAAATAAATGCCAACATGAACAAATCGGAAACACATTTTTCTTACAAAACTATTTTTTTTGCTCATGCACATTTTACATGAGACCACATGGTGAGGTAATAACAAGAGACTTTATTTTTAGGAGACTGCATGGTGAGACACTGTCGGCTAGATTTAGAGTTTGGCGGCCAAAGGGGTGCGTTAGCTACGCATGCTTTTTTCCCCCGCACCTTTTAAATACTGCTGGTATTTAGAGTTCACAGAATGGCTGGGTTTTCAGTGCGTTAGGCTCCAAAAAGGGAGCGTAGAGCATAATTTAACGCCACTGCAACTCTAGATACCAGCGGTGCTTACGGACGCGGCCAGCTTCAAAAACGTGCTCATGCACGATTCCCCCATAGAAAACAATGGGGCCATTTGAGCTGAAAAAAAACCTAACACCTGCAAAAAAGCAGCGTTCAGCTCCTAACGCAGCCCCATTGTTTTCTATGGGGAAACACTTCCTACGTCTGCACCTAACACCCTAACATGAAACCCGAGTCTAAACACCCCTAACCTTACACTTAATAACCCCTAATCTGCCGCCCCCGCTATCGCTGACACCTGCATATTTTTTTTAACCCCTAATCTGTCGCTCTGTAAACCGCCGCTACCTACATTATCCCTATGTACCCCTAAGCTGCTGCCCCTAACACCGCCGACCCCTATATTATATTTATTAACCCCTAATCTGCCCCCCTCAACGTCGCCTCCACCTGCCTACACTTATTAACCCCTAATCAACCGAGCGGACTGCACCGCTACTATAATAAAGTTATTAACCCCTAATCCGCCTCACTCCCGCCTCAATAACCCTATAATAAATAGTATTAACCCCTAATCTGCCCTCCCTAACATCGCCGACACCTAACTTCAATTATTAACCCCTAATCTGCCGACTGAATCTCGCCGCTACTGTAATAAATGGATTAACCCCTAAAGCTAAGTCTAACCCTAACCCTAAGACCCCCCTAAGTTAAATATAATTTAAATCTAACGAAATAAATTAACTCTTATTAAATAAATTATTCCTATTTAAAGCTAAATACTTACCTGTAAAATAAACCCTAATTTAGCTACAATATAAATTATAATTATATTATAGCTATTTTAGGATTTATATTTATTTTACAGGTAACTTTGTATTTATTTTAACCAGGTACAATAGCTATTAAATAGTTAAGAACTATTTAATAGCTAAAATAGTTAAAATAATTACAAAATTACCTGTAAAATAAATCCTAACCAACTTACAATTAAACCTAACACTACACTATCAATAAATTAATTAAATAAAATACCTACAATTATCTACAATTAAACCTAACACTACACTATCAATAAATTAATTAAATACAATATCTACAAATAAATACAATTAAATAAACTAACTAAAGTACAAAAAATAAAAAAGAACTAAGCTACAAAAAATAAAAAAATATTTACAAACATTATAAAAATATTACAACGATTTTAAACTAATTACACCTACTCTAAGCCCCCTAATAAAATAACAAAGACCCCCAAAATAAAAAAATGCCCTGCCCTATTCTAAATTACAAAAGTTCAAAGCTCTTTTACCTCACCAGCCCTGAAAAGGGCCATTTACGGGGCATGCCCCAAAGAATTCAGCTCTTTTGCCTGTAAAAAAAAAACATACAATACCCCCCCCAACATTACAACCCACCACCCACATACCCCTAATCTAACCCAAACCCCCCTTAAATAAACCTAACACTAAGCCCCTGAAGATCTTCCTACCTTGTCTTCACCATGCCAGGTATCACCGATCGTTCCAGGCTCCGAAATCTTCATCCAAGCCCAAGCGGGGGCTAGACATCCATCATCCGACAGCTGAAGAAGTCCAGAAGAGGGTCAAAAGTCTTTATCCTATCCGGGAAGAAGAGTAGTTCTGGACCGGCAACCATCTTCTTCCAAGCGGCATCATCTATCTTCATCCGATGAGGACCGGCTCCATCTTGAAGACCTCCACCGCGGACCCTTCTTCCTCTTCCGACGACTTCCCGCCGAATGACGGTTCCTTTAAGGGACGTCATCCAAGATGACGTCCCTTAAAGGAATGATTGAATCAGCCAATCAGAATCAAGTTCAATCCGATTGGCTGATTCAATCAGCCAATCAGATTGAGCTCTCATTCTATTGGCTGTTCCGATCAGCCAATAGAATGCGAGCTCAATCTGATTGGCTGATCGGATCAGCCAATCGGATTGAACTTGATTCTGATTGGCTGATTCCATCAGCCAATCAGAATTTTCCTACCTTAATTCCGATTGGCTGATAGAATCCTATCAGCCAATCGGAATTCGAGGGACGCCATCTTGGATGACGTCCCTTAAAGGAACCGTCATTCGTCGGGAAGTCGTCGAAAGTAGAAGATGGGTCCGCGGTAGAGGTCTTCAAGATGGAGCCGGTTCTCATCGGATGAAGATAGAAGATGCCGCTTAGAAGAAGATGGTTGCCGGTCCGGATCTACTCTTCTTCCCGGATAGGATGAAGACTTTGGACCCTCTTCTGGACTTCTTCAGCCATCGGATGATGGATGTCTAGCCCCCGCTTGGGCTTGGATGAAGATTTCGGAGCCTGGAACGATCGGTGATACCTGGCATGGTGAAGACAAGGTAGGAAGATCTTCAGGGGCTTAGTGTTAGGTTTATTTAAGGGGGGTTTGGGTTAGATTAGGGGTATGTGGGTGGTGGGTTGTAATGTTGGGGGGGGTATTGTATGTTTTTTTTTACAGGCAAAAGAGCTGAATTCTTTGGGGCATGCCCCGCAAATGGCCCTTTTCAGGGCTGGTAAGGTAAAAGAGCTTTGAACTTTTGTAATTTAGAATAGGGTAGGGAATTTTTTTATTTTGGGGGTCTTTGTTATTTTATTAGGGGGCTTAGAGTAGGTGTAATTAGTTTAAAATTGTTGTAATTTTTTTCTAATGTTTGTAAATATTTTTTTATTTTTTGTAACTTAGTTCTTTTTTATTTTTTGTACTTTAGTTAGTTTATTTAATTGTATTTATTTGTAGGAATTGTATTTAATTTATTTATTGATAGTGTAGTTTTAGGTTTAATTGCAGATAATTGTAGGTAGTTTATTTAATTTTTTTTTGATAGTGTAGTGTTAAGTTTAATTGTAACTTAGGTTAGGATTTATTTTACAGGTAATTTTGTAATTATTTTAACTAGGTAGCTATTAAATAGTTATTAACTATTTAATAGCTATTGTACCTGGTTAAAATAATTACAAAGTTGCCTGTAAAATAAATATTAATCCTAAAATAGCTAAGATATAATTATAATTTATATTGTAGCTATATTAGGATTTATTTTACAGGTAAGTATTTAGATTTAAATAGGAATAATTTATTTAATAAGACTTAATTTATTTCGTTAGATAAAAATTATATTTTACTTAGGGGGGTGTTAGTGTTAGGGTTAGAATTAGCTTAAGGGGTTAAACAATTTATTAGAGTAGCGGTGAGCTCCGATCGGCAGATTAGGGGTTAATACTTGAAGTTAGCTGTCTGCGATGTTAGGGAGGGCAGTTTAGGGGTTAATACTATTTATTATAGGGTTATTGAGGCGGGAGTGAGGCGGATTAGGGGTTAATACATTTATTATACTAGCGGTGAGCTCCGGTCGGCAGATTAGGGGTTAATAATTGTAGGTAGCTGGCGGCGACGTTGTGGGGGGCAGATTAGGGGTTAATAAATATACAGGGAATGTAGAATTATTAGGCAAATTAGTATTTTGACCACATCATCCTCTTTATGCATGTTGTCTTACTCCAAGCTGTATAGGCTCGAAAGCCTACTACCAATTAAGCATATTAGGTGATGTGCATCTCTGTCATGAGAAGGGGTGTGGTCTAATGACATCAACACCCTATATCAGGTGTGCATAATTATTAGGCAACTTCCTTTCCTTTGGCAAAATGGGTCAAAAGAAGGACTTGACAGGCTCAGAAAAGTCAAAACTAGTGAGATATCTTGCAGAGGGATGCAGCACTCTTAAAATTGCAAAGCTTCTGAAGCGTGATCATCGAACAATCAAGCGTTTCATTCAAAATAGTCAACAGGGTCGCAAGAAGCGTGTGGAAAAACCAAGGCGCAAAACAACTGCCCATGAACTGAGAAAAGTCAAGCGTGCAGCTGCCAAGATGCCACTTGCCACCAGTTTGGCCATATTTCAGAGCTGCAACATCACTGGAGTGCCCAAAAGCACAAGGTGTGCAATACTCAGAGACATGGCCAAGGTAATAAAGGCTGAAAGACGACCACCACTGAACAAGACACACAAGCTGAAACATCAAGACTGGGCCAAGAAATATCTCAAGACTGATTTTTCTAAGGTTTTATGGACTGATGAAATGAGAGTGAGTCTTGATGGGCCAGATGGATGGGCCCGTGGCTGGATTGGTAAAGGGCAGAGAGCTCCAGTCCAACTCAGACGCCAGCAAGGTGGAGGTGGAGTACTGGTTTGGGCTGGTATCATCAAAGATGAGCTTGTGGGGCCTTTTCGGGTTGAGGATGGAGTCAAGCTCAACTCCCAGTCCTACTGTCAGTTTCTGGAAGACACCTTCTTCAAGCAGTGGTACAGGAAGAAGTCTGCATCCTTCAAGAAAAACATGATTTTCATGCAGGACAATGCTCCATCACACGCGTCCAAGTACTCCACAGCGTGGCTGGCAAGAAAGGGTATAAAAGAAGAAAATCTAATGACATGGCCTCCTTGTTCACCTGATCTGAACCCCATTGAGAACCTGTGGTCCATCATCAAATGTGAGATTTACAAGGAGGGAAAACAGTACACCTCTCTGAACAGTGTCTGGGAGGCTGTGGTTGCTGCTGCACGCAATGTTGATGGTGAACAGATCAAAACACTGACAGAATCCATGGATGGCAGGCTTTTGAGTGTCCTTGGAAAGAAAGGTGGCTATATTGGTCACTGATTTGTTTTTGTTTTGTTTTTGAATATCAGAAATGTATATTTGTGAATGTTGAGATGTTATATTGGTTTCACTGGTAAAAATAAATAATTGAAATGGGTATATATTTGTTTTTTGTTAAGTTGCCTAATAATTATGCACAGTAATAGTCACCTGCACACACAGATATCCCCCTAAAATAGCTATAACTAAAAACAAACTAAAAACTACTTCCAAAACTATTCAGCTTTGATATTAATGAGTTTTTTGGGTTCATTGAGAACATGGTTGTTGTTCAATAATAAAATTAATCCTCAAATATACAACTTGCCTTATAATTCTGCACTCCCTGTAATATAGGGGTCGGCGGTGTTAGGGGCAGCAGATTAGGGGTACATAGGGATAACGTAGTTGGCGGCGGTATACGGAGCGGCAGATTAGGGGTTAAAAAATTTAAATATAGTGGCGGCGATGTGGGGGGACCTTGGTTTAGGGGTACATAGGTAGTTTATGGGTGTTAGTGTACTTTAGAGCACAGTAGTTAAGAGCTTTATGAACCGGTGTTAGCCCAGAAAGCTCTTAACTACTGACTTTTTTCTGCGGCTGGAGTTTTGTCGTTAGATTTCTAACGCTCACTTCAGACACGACTCTAAATACCGGCGCTAGAAAGATCCCATTGAAAAGATAGGATACGCAAATGACGTAAGGGGATCTGCGGTATGGAAAAGTCGCGGCTGAAAAGTGAGCGTTAGACCCTTTAATGACTGGCTCCAAATACCAGAGGGCGGTAAAAACCAGCGTTAGGAGCCTCTAACGCTGGTTTTGACGGCTACTGCCCAACTCTAAATCTAGGCCTGTGTTTTAAGAGACTGCATAGTAACAGTTGAGAAGATGAAGGACTAATTCCATCAGATAGCCTTGAGGATTCAGGTAGTGGGACAATTTTCTGCACTCACTGCAACTTATTAGTGGCCCCAAAGTGCACAAACAACATTGGGATTGTGTAAAGGTTTTGCAATACCATTTGAGAGGAGCTTACCCTCAGAAGTGTGGGACTATTTTGCTACTGTTAAAAAATTACAATTACTAAAATAGTCTGCAGATTTTTAAGTTACATTTAGATAGTCAGGCACATTTACTTCTTCTGTTTGTTTGCTTTATATCGTCCTATTTGCTTTTATATTCACTACTATTTCTTTTTTTATTTATAATAAAGCTATTAAATATGATACTATCTTTTAAATGGGGTCTGGCTTGTTATTTGTGCATTTGTGTTTGGAGTATCCATTTGTGGCAGTGCTGAGAGTGGAGGTGCTGCAAAACTTGCATTACCTCATTATGTCCCAGTCTTCCTGTCCCAGCAGAGGCTAAGGGGCCGAATTATCAAATGGCGGGCGGACATGTTTCACTGTAGCGAATCATTCATGTACACCCGACATCACTAAATGCCGACAGCATATGCTGTCGGCATTTAACATTGCACAAGCAGTTCAGATGAACTGCTTGTGCAATTTCGCCCCCTGCAGATTGGGTTGATTACGGTCCGCTGCCTCAGAGGTGCAGACAACTTAAGGAGCAGCGGTCCTGTTTCCCTGAAACAGGGGGCGAATAGGGGCCATTCGGCCCTTGTTAAATCGGCCCCTAAGGGCTTCCCGTAAAGCAACAGCTCCTGTGGGAACAAACCAGTCTGCGCCATCTTCTCCTAAAATAATGAAGAAAGAGGTTGCATGTACTAAACACATTAGATATTGACAGCTAAAATGAATAGTGCTCTGATGAACTGTAACAATGTCAGTAGCGGTACATGATAATTTTACACAGTCAGGGCAGGCTAAAGTTCCTGCCAGGGTTTACTAATAAATTGACATCCCCTAAGTCTCCACCCACTACAGTGTTAATTGAACCATAATCAATAGCCTCAAAGATACAGGAAATTGAAATTTCACAAAAGAGCTCTCTGATATCCAGTTGAGGGATCACATTTGAGTGCAGTATCTCTTAGAAACTCTCCATGGAGTTGAAACTCATTTTAAAACCATAGGGAAACTATGTTTTATGGATTAGAATTACTTTGAATTACTTTCATGATTCAGACAGCTTATGCAATTTTAAATAACTTTCCAGTTTACTTCTGCAGTCAAATCTACTTAATTCTCTTGCTAGCCTTTGTTGAAAAGAATACCTAGGTAAACTCACAAGCAGCAATGCACTACTAGAAACTAGCCAAACACATTTGGTGAGCCACCAAGTTAGCTCCCAGTAGTGCATTGCCGCTTCTGAACCTACCTAGCTATGCTTTTCAACAAAGGATACTAAGACAATGAAGACAATGGAAGTTAATTTGAAAGTTGTGTAAAATAGCATGCTCTATCTGAATCATGAAAGTTTAATTTTGACTTTACTGTCCTTTTAAACTTCACAAAGAACAGTGTTAATATTTTATGCCCTCGGCCCCCTTCTCTTCTCAATCTATACGTCATCACTAGGTTCCCTTATCAAGTCCCACGGTTTCCAATATCATTTGTATGCCGATGACACCCAAATCTACTTCTCTGCACCAGAACTATCTCCTTCCTTGCTAACCCGTATCACTAACTGTCTTTCTCACATCTCTTCCTGGATGTCCTCTCACTACCTCAAGCTAAATCTCTCCAAAACTGAACTCCTCATTTTCCCCCCTTCTTCCAAAATCTCCACCCCCAATATCTCTATAACTGTCGACAACTCCATTATTACCCCTACCCCGCATGCCCGATGTCTCGGGGTCACATTTGACTCGGATCTTTCCTTCACTCCTCACATTCAGTCCTTGGCTACAGCCTGCCGCTTCCACCTTAAAAACATCTCTAAAATTAGACACTTCCTTACACAAGACACAACTAAGATTTTAATCCACTCTCTCATTCTTTCCCGCCTTGATTACTGCAACTCTGTCCTCTCTGGTCTCCCCACCTGCCACCTAGCTCCTTTACAATCCATAATGAATGCCTCTGCCAGACTCATCTTCCTTACACGTCGCTCTTCATCTGCTGCGCCTCTCTGCCATTCCCTTCACTGGCTTCCTCTTGCCTCTAGGATCAAACACAAAACTCTCACTCTTACATACAAAGCCCTCAACTGCACTGCTCCCCCCTACATCTCAGACCTTGTCTCCAGATACTCTCCCTCCCGTCCCCTTCGCTCTGCTCATGACCTCCTACTCTCCTCCTCTCTTGTCACCTCATCACACTCCCGTTTACAGGACTTCTCCAGACTGGCTCCCATCTTGTGGAACTCTCTGCCTCGCTCCACAAGACTCTCTTCTAGTTTTAAAAGCTTCAAGTGCTCCTTAAAGACTCTACTGTTCAGGGACGCATACAACCTACGCTAACCTTTCCTAATACCAGTTCCTCTCCTCCACTGCAATCCCATGAACCCTCTTAGCATGTAAGCCTAAAAGTCCAGCTGTTTGTAGATCACCTTCTTAAGAGCTGACTACAACAGTGCAACTCTTGGCAGGGCCCTCTACCCTATAATTGTTTTGTTGTACTCCCCCTTTGTTTATAGCGCTGCGGAATCTGTTGGCGCTCTACAAATAACCGATAATAATAATAATAATAATAATATGCCAACAAATATAAACAAGATCATCTTATATAATTTCACATGTGGCTGTGCATTTTAAAAAGCAGATAAGAAAATATTTTTCTGTTCTAAAACAGCGAGCTTATTTTTTTTGTGTTTTTTGTTCTCTGACGAAAACAGAGTGATACCACAGCATAAAGTAATTTTACTGAACACAGTCCTATTGTGAATATGTAATAACGCCGTCTGGTATTCGTCTTGAATAAAGCTCTTGCAAGAAAGAAAAATATGTATAACTCTTTAAGCATAGAATAGCTTCTGGATGCTCTTGTAAATGTCCACACACATAAATATCCAACCATATCAATTATTTTCTTCTCCCCTTTCATTCCAAAATATGAATGTGTGCAATTTCATTTAGCCATAATAGCTATACTTTTCTCAGGCACCTTTCTTATTGAAGTGCATAATGATTTTGTTTGGAATGACTATGAAGTGTTTTTTAGATTTCTGTGTATTTTTTGTTATATAACCATTAATGGTTAGGCATTTAATATGTTTATTGATTATTGCATCTGGTTACATGTAGTTCATATGGTTTCTTAGCAACTGTCATGAGATGTATTTGCTGAAAATAGTCAAGTTTTCTGAAAATTATTTAATAGTTCTAAATAATATTATGATAATATTGTTATATTGTTTGTAAACATATGACTGGACATATGATATTGGACTGGGACAAACACTGGAAAAATTACACAGGCCTAGATTACGAGTGGAGTGCAAAATTGCGAGCGGAATATTTGCTCTCCGCTCAGTAATACCAGTGGACGCAAAAGTGCGTTAGTATTACAAATTAAGTGCAAAATTAATGTGACCTCGCATTTGCATTGCCTGGGAGCCTTGCGATCACGAGAGCGTACTTGTTCTAATGCAGTGAGACACGACAAAGCACCTAGCACACCTAATGCAAGGGGTAAGTCACGCAGCGTTAGGCAGAAAATTAAAAATATATATGTATATGAATATATACATATATATTTCTGTGTTTATATGGTATATATACACACATTAGCACATAAGCATATACATATACTGTATATTTACTTTAAAAACACAGTCCCCCATAGACAACAATGTAAAGGCACTTTTCAGTGCCGTTTTTTTTTCTATCACCCCACACCCGCCACTTTAACCCCTCATAACTGCATCATGCAGTTTTTTAAACAAAATAAAGATGCTCATCTTTTAAATATATGTAGAACTACTGCCCACTTTATTTGGGGCCATTTGGGGCAAATTTTTTAAATTAGCCTCTAGTTTATTGTGCTCTCGCAATCTAGCGGAAGCATTAACGTGCACATGTAAATAAGCTACTTTGTCCCTTTATGGGTGCATATTAAAATAGCACTCCACTTCTAATCTAGCCCACAATGTTTTATAATCTCAGGAAAAGATCATGCACTTATTTTTGGTGAGACACGGGTCAGCAAGTTACATCAAAGTACATGTTTTTACATCTAAGATGAGTGTTTAAAGGCACAATGACTTCAAAATTAAATGTTAATTATTTGGAAAGAACATGCCATTTTAAACAACTTTCCAATATGCTTCTATTATCTCATTTAAAACAAAAGAAAGTATATAATGAGCGCAGGGTGGGGCCACCAAACTCCTGTAACACCTAAGAGTCCCTTACATAGGCTAGACACTAAATAAATACATAGGCTAGAATCTTGAGAAAGCCCTGTATAGGGAGAAACGTGTTGATGTGAAGTTGCAACCTACAGACGTTGTACACCTATTTTGTAGTTTGAGCTACATTTTCTACACCACTGTATTGGAGCTGTGGTGCCTGTGAAACCTGGTTGTAAAGATTTGAATAACTATCTAACAAGCCAGCACAACCTATTATTAAATCGCAATTCATTTGTGCACTGAGAACTGCTGACTCATTTTACAGCTAGGTCACTGACCTTATCTGCAGTGGAATCACTGTGAATCAAGTTTGCAATTTGCACTTTCCACACACCATCTCCAACAAGTACCCTGCGTACTTTTAGGCACTGATGAGCGGATACTTTACTGTGTGGAGTACGGCAGCTACACTGTCATCTCTTTCAAGTGGATCGCAATAAGACCAATCAGATTGCTCCTTTGGGACAGCGCCCATAAAGGTGACGTCATCCGGCTACGGCTTTAAGTTTTTCACGGAGGCTTCTGAACCACACATTGCCCGAGGGTAAGCCGGTTACTAGAACTTAAAGGAGTGATTTTACTACTTATCCAGATTTGCTATGTGCACTATCTGAAGTTTATGACATTTTATGACTGTTTATTATTCCATTTAATGTGGTGGCAACCTTTTCCCCTTATTTTATACGGAGACGTCCGTTTTTAGCTGATGTTAGTGTTAGTTTTCAGCTGATATTAGTGATTGTTTTTACTGCTCGTGTTGTTCTTATTGCACTTATATTAAATCCTGGCATAGCCACTATTAATTATCTTTGCGATTTGATTTTTTGATATTTATATATTAACTTACACATTGATCCACATTATTAATTCTAGTTTGGCTCACTTGTATGTTTCACCACTTTATATTGTTTAGTTCTATCCACCTTTAGCTGCAGCGCTCCTGCTCTTTTATGTATTTATTATCTAATTTACTTCATTCCTTTGGAATCCTTTGTAGACAAAAGTACCTAAATAGCCTCAGCAGCAGCAATATGCTAATGTGAGCTAGCTTCTAATTGGTAGCTGTTCATATATGCTATTTCTCAATTGCTCACCCAATGGGCCAGATTTAACAAATTAAGGCGGGTCTGATGACAGCTGCTTCTTAAATCTCAGCTGAGCGAACCTGCAGCCAACGGAGCTCAGACTCCTTGATAAATTTGGGCCCATGTGTTCAGCTGGCTCCCAGAAGTGCACTACTGCCCCTTTAACAAAATTATTTAACACAATGAAGGTTAAAGAGTTTGCAGCAGAAAAATTGGGTTAAAAGAAAAAGAAAACTGAGGATCTTTCATATGACAGACAGGAATATTAATATGACATTGGTTTATCTTTGCAGCATTTCTGCCAGTTAACTGATGCTAATGAAGGTAGTAGCTATACTATTCAGAGACAAAGAAATAATAAGCGATACGTTGATATAGAATTCTATAGCAGATAGGAAACTTGATAGTCATCTGTTACTTATGTTGTTTATGTGAATTAAAGGGCCATAATACCCAAATGTTTAAACACTTGAAAGTGATGCAGCATAGCTGTAAAAAGCTGATTAGAAAATATCACTTGAACATCTCTATGTAAAAAACAAAGATATTTTACCTCAAAAGTTCCTCAGTAGCCACCTCCCATTGTAAAGGATTTCTAAGCAGCATTTTAGTGTGTTTGTCCTGGGACATCTGAAGGGACTAGCATCGTGCACTCTCATATTATTTCACCAATCAGGTAAAGGAAGCTTACTATGAAATCTCATGAGAGTTAAGTCAAATCTCATGAGATCACAGTAAGAGTTCATGACCTCAGCACTGCTGATGCTGATTGGCTGCTGTTCATTTCTTCATTTTTTTTTATTTTTTTTACCTGCAGCTGGGAGCAGCTGAGTATAACTTTTTACACAGAACTTACTCTGCTGAGCTGAGGAAATTGTGAAGTAAAATATCTTCCTTTTTTACATAGAGATTCTCAGGTGATATTTTCCTGTCAGCTTTTTACAGTTATACTGCATCAGTTTCAAGTGATTTAGCATGTGAGTATTATGTCCCTTTAATGTATTTTCTTCCAGGCCCCAAGGAAATGAAGCTGGCATATGACAGTTGTATTAGCATAGGAATGTCTGCTGTTTCCTTCTGTTTATTTTCTAAAGCTGCTTTCCAGTAATGGAATTGATTCTGATCATACAAAATGTTTTGCACAGGTGTTTGCAGGTTTTTCAAATTCAGCAGCCATTCCTAGCTAGGGTTGCCACCTGCCCCGGTTTCACCGGGACAGTCCCGGTCTGAGGCTCTGTGTCCCGTGTCCCGGAACTAGCCTTAAATGCCCCGGGCTAAGCGCTCCCCTGGCGCAGCAGTGAGCAGACTTTACAAAACATTAGCTGGCCAGAGGAGCGCTTAGCCCGGGGTTACAATTACAAACGGGTGAGTCAGAGATAGCTTGGTGTGTGGGGGGGACAGTGGGAGGGGGGAAGAGGGTTGAGGAGTCGTCACATCCGATTCCGGCTGCAGGCTGAGCCTGACTCTGAGAGCGGCAGAGAGACTGAGGCAGGCAGGTGTGTTGGTGCAGTGGCTGCGCGGCGGGCTGTGTCTGCCTGAAACATGGCCATTTTTTACCTTTGTGAGTCTTCAGCCCACAAGTGCAGAGCAGTGCAGACAGCCACAGAGAAACTGTAAGTAATACTTGGCTGCCTGTGTCGCTGTTTAGTTGGACTCTCCTCCCCCTTCACCTTCAGCAAAAACACGTGTATGAAGCTCTGATTTTATACTTCTCTGTCTTCAATGAGGATAGTCAATTGCCTTGTTATATATTGTGTACCAACTTGCATCGCTGCACCTTTTATTTCCTTTTCCTTATTCCTATACTAAATTAATTGCTGTCCCTTTAAGCTATAAAGTATTGGCTCCAAATAATTTTGTAAGTTTAATATCATAGTTTTCATGGGTTCAAACTAATTTCTTTACTTACCCTTTTGTTCTGTGCCTTTAAAATTTGTAATGAAGTGGATTATTGCTCGTTAGTCAATATTTAATGTTGCTATATATGCATTTTAAAACTAAACCAAACTAAACATTATTAATGAGTAAAAACTAATCTTACAACCATTTTACCACAGTAGCCACATCTAACTAGCCACTGAAGCTGAGGATTCTGGGCAAATGGGGCTCCACAATGCCACACATTTTTGCTTCCAGTATCAGTTTTTCTTATGCCAGTTCTAATCTAGAGAGTTTTGAATCACAACAGAGATTGGTATAGTGTCTGCTGGTCATTTTTTAATTATGTGTAAATATAATATATATATATATATATATATATATATATATATATATATATATATATATATATACTGTGTGTATATATATATATATATATATATATATATATGTGTGTGTGTTTGTGTGTATATATAAAAAATATATATTTCTTAATGAATTTAAAGGCCGCGAGAAGCCACGCCCCAAGCCATGCCCACACCACGCCCCAAGCCACACCCTCTCCACGCCCACTTAAAAAGTGTCCAGGAATATTCTGGGCAAAAGGTGGCAACCCTATTCCTAGCCCTAGAAAACTTTGTCTTTGCTTTTTTTTTAAATCTTTGCATTGTGAAAGAACTCTCATTAGTGGTGAGAAAAAATATTTTTATGATTTTTAGATTCATGTAACTCATGAGCTTTGGCCCTTTTTGGTCTGTTTAAGATGAAATGTTTTGTCTGTTCTTTGTTATTCTTTTTAATTTAATGTTGAAGTTTTCCGACCTGCTTATTTTATATGTTAGTATATACAATGACTTCCTCGATTATAAGGACATTATAGTGGGAAAATGACATATTTTTACATGTTAGAACATGTAATTTTAAAACTAGTGACTCTGCAATGTTATGTGTTTAACTCCCGCAAAAATGAAAACAAGCCTCCCTTCCCAAAATTAATTACATTTTTTTTGTATAGCAAACAGGAGTTGAAAGGGACTAGTTATTCTACTTTTTTTCAGTGATTTGTTTTGTTGAATAGATTTTTGTCAAATTGCTTTAAATGGTTTCATCTTCAGAATGGTGACAACAACAAAATTCCCCTGAACAGAGTCTTCAGTTGATTTGTTGATAACAACAGTTAATAGTTTGATCTTTTTTGTAATGCATTTGCAAGAGTGTGTTTTAACTATAAAACAACATGTTATAATTGGTTTAGAGAATATGAACACATGAACGCTAATCAATGATTAGCCCCTGCTCTGACCATTCCCTAGAGCTCAGTGTTCTAGCTTTGAGCTTCTAGACGATATTGATTTGTATTTATAGGATCCTTAGTTTAGTCAGTCTTCTAAAACTATAACTGCTGGATTACTCTGATTTGTTCTCTTATTAATCAGAGAACAAATTAGGGCTCCTCCAACCCAAGCACTGAGCTTTTCCTAGTTCTGCTTGGGCTTCCATCTGTAAAGATGACTCTGGCTTTGACCTTAACTTGTCTGATCCCTTCACCTGTATCCTGATTTGTCTTTTGTTCCTTTCTGTGACCCTCGCATGTCCTAAACCTAGCTTCACAGATCCCAATTTTGTACTTCACAGCCATCCTGTTGCAGACATCTGCCTGTACCTGGATCCAGATGTTGTGCTTGCAAGCCTCTGCTATTGCCAAGTTTTCTTGTCCAACTTTGCCTCAAACTCCCTTCAGATCGAGTATTTATCTCTGACATGGACTTTTAGTAAAACACAGGAAGGGATGTTTCTCCCTATCCAACTTGGGCCTTTTGTTCAAATTAGCTGTGACCTGCTGTCATATTCCTGTGGGCTGTTTTTCCCTAGCTGTGTATCCTATTGCAAAATACTGGTGTTTCCAGTTTTCAGCCTGTGTCCAGTCACAGACCAGTCCCAGTGCATGCTGTCCACAGCCTGTGTCTGCAGTAAAAGTATATTCAATCTATAGCCTGTGTATACAGTATCTGGGTATTCACTCTCCTACCTGTGCATATTGTCTCCAGAGCAGTGCAGAGTATCTATTCTCTTACCTGTACTTGGTAAATCATAAGAGGGCTTTAGCTGTCTTTTGAAGATCTTGATTTTAATTAGTTTTCTGAGATTCTGTCTGCTAATTAATGGCATATTTTCTATATAACAATATATTGTCCACTTTTGTAAAAAGGTAATATGATTCTCCTGTAATATGTGATATGTTTAGTTTTTTTCTCAAGTATATAAGTCCACTTGATGTTCAGGTTGTTGTTAATCTGACTTGTTTGAAAATGCTATCATTTTTAAGGAAGAGAAGCTAATCCACACATGCAGCGGTAAGGAGAGCTAATTAAAAATTCAGTTCAAGCAGAGTTTTGAATGGAGAAATAGTCTTAGTTGATCCTCTGGAAATGAGTGCAGATGATTTGCACATGTTTGGCATTACAGCTTTGAGGTTAGGACAAAAAAAAAAAAAAAAAAAACGAAAAAAGTGTAAGCAGTAAAGGTTATAAAAGAAGTCCTTCAATAAGCAAACAGAACATTCTGTAACAACTACACTTGAGTTTTACATAACCTGATGTTGTGTATCAGGGTCATCATGCAGCTTTATTGGTTATGTTAAGACACAAACAAAAGGTCATCTTACAAAGCTACATCATCTATCATGTATTTGGATAAAAGGTGTTCAAAAGGTTTGAAAGAACATTACCCCTTATGTAAATTTCTTAGAATGCAGAAAAGGATATGTTGGCCTTGGATTATTATCAGTAGTTAAAGGGACAGTCTAAGCCAAAATAAACTTTCATGATTCAGATAGAGCATGTAATTTTAAACAATTTTCCAATTTACTTTTTCACTAATTTTGCTTTGTTCTATTGGTATTCTTAGTTGAAAGCTTAACCTAGGAGGTTCATATGCTAATTTCTTAGACCTTGAAGGACACCTCTTTTCAGATTGCATTTTAACAGTTTTTCACCACTAGAGGGTGTTAGTTCACGTGATAACACTGTGCTCGTGCACGTGAAGTTATCTGGGAGCAGGCACTGATTGGCTAAACTGCAAGTCTGTCAAAAGAACTGAAATAAAGGGGCAGTTTGCAGAGGCTTAGATACAAGATAATCACAGAAGTTAAAAGTATATTATTATAACTCTGTTGATTATGCAAAACTGGGGAATGGGTAATAAAGGGATTATCTATCTTTTAAAACAATAAAAATTCTGGTGTAGACTGTCCCTTTAAAGGTACATTTTAAGCTTTCCCTGTCTGCAATATTCCTTAACTCTTACTATATTATGCTCTTTGAAAACAGAACAAAAGATGGCACAAGAAGAATGGTAGAAGTGGAAGAAATTGAAGGGGAACTGGTAAAAAATAAAAAATAAATTAGCATCCCTACAGACTTCCTCTCAAACAAAAGCTGTGCCTAAAATCTGTATGAATTTATCATCACGTTGATCTAGCTTACAGCATATTCAGCATGCAAGGCAAACAAACCAGCATCTTCTTCATCCTTCTGTGTATTGCCATTTTAGAGCACAGCTGAATTAAAACAGAAGGTTAAAAATTGCGCACATGTTTTTTTTTTTTAATTCTCCCTTCATTATCCCTAAGAGCCATAGTTTTGCAGATTACATATTTATACACACTCAAACCTTGTTTTACAATACCATTTTCATTTTAGTTAATTATCATATTACACAAAAGTTTACTAATGAAAAATGACGTCTTACATAGATATGAGTCACTTAGGCCTCGATGATTGAAAGCTCGTTTTTAAAATGATATGATGTAAAGATGTTCGCACTGGAGTGCGAATATAATATCGTAATGATTGAAAGTGTTCGAAATTGATTGCGTGTATGTATTCGAAATGGGCGTGTTTTCGCCATTCGACATACGCTGTGAATGTTTTTTTTGGTTTGCGTAATGTTAAATACCCTCTTCGTATGTGTAATTCTGTATTCATAATTTCTTTCAAAGTGTCTATTGATCAATTGTATTATCAACTTTGAACTTAGAAATTCAGATTTGTATATTATAAATATTAAATGTCCAAAACTCATGTATTATTTCTGACTTCTGTTTATTTTGAAATTAAAAGAAAATTAATACAATTGTATTCATAAGTAAAGCAATGCAATGCAATGTAATTATACAGTTTTAAATCAAAAATAATTATTAATCATGTGTTCCCTCACACTGGTGTTTACAGTAGGGTCCTGTGAAGAAAATTCATTTTGAATTATTCCATGTTCATAATCATAATCTACATCAATATCTAGATTATTTTCAATGGCTAAATTATGAAGCATACAACACAAAGTTATTATGTCTGCAGCCTTTGTCGGTTGATATTTCAATGCTCCTCCAGTTTTATCGATACAACGGAACCTACTCTTAAGAAGTCCAAATGTACATTCAATAGCTGATCTTGCTTTTGAGTGTGCGTCATTAAACTTCATTTCTTTTCGGTTTGTTGGTTTGGAGGCAGGTGTGATTAACCATTTGTAACATGGGTATCCTGCATCTCCTGTTGGATGTATAATTTATGGTTAGTATTACAAATAATTTATTTTATGTATTAGGCAATTAAACATCTTAGTACATAACTTACCAAGTATCAAACCATTTCCACAAATTCCTGCATTCATATCTTCATAAAGGAGTGATTGCTTTAGAATATACGAGTCATGTGCACTCCCTGGAAAAGTTGACAACAGAGAAATAATTTTGTATTTGTGGTCACATACAACTTGAGTGTTTAGAGAGTGCCACCCCTTTCTGTTAAAATATGTTTCTGGATGATCAATTGGTGCACAAATGTGTATGTGTGTGCAGTCAATACATCCTAGAGTATTTAGTATTCCATAATGTTCATAGAAATATTCCTTAATTATATTTTTTTCATTTTCAGTAATTGGAAATTGTATAAATCTGTCAATATTTTTCTTGAAAACATTAATTACCTGGTTAAGAAATCTGGAAAAAGCACTTTGTGACACACCTGTAATAGAACTGGTGGTATGTTGGAAAGAACCTGTTCCCAAAAAATTAAGTGTGGTCAATAATTTAACATTTCCTGGTATTGCTCTATTTCTCTTTGTTCTAGGATCCAAATCATCTTTAAATAATTCATAAAGGGTAATTATAACTGATTTGTTAAATCGAAATCTTTGAAATACAATATCATCAGGCATGTCACTTAAAAATTGTCTTTCTCTGTATGTTCTGGGCCTGTATACCCTGTGTGTCCTTGTGGTTGTTGGTTCTGAAATTAATCCTTGAGATTGTTCAACTTCATTTTCATTCAATATTTCTATCATATTTGTATGATGTGTTATCAACCTCCTTCTTCTCCTTTGAAATATTCTATGTTGAAATAATGTATAATATATATATTCTGCCATCTGTAATTATAAATATTAAATTGAATTGTAAATTAAATATTTTATTAAATTTTAAATCATATTTTTCTAAATCATTTTCGTAAACTTACCCTCGTAAATTGAATTTCGCACACTTTTTTGAAAATTACGTCAAAATATTTATAGTCTCTATAATTGCTTATTACGACGCTCTTTGATCACGTCATTTTTGATCATTGCGCATTTTGTAATAAAGTTTTGCAGTGAAAACATACGCAATCATCCTTCGCTATTTCAATATAAACTTCGTAAATGTGTTTGTGAATATTCGTAACTGCAATCGTTACGTAATCTGACATTATAAAAGTCCCCTTTTTATTGCGCGAAATTCTCTATGCTACTTTCATGAGTAAACTTAAAATTCGATTTGCATTTCCCAAAGAAAAACAAGTGTATTTAAATTACGAAAATATTAACAATGGTAAGTACATATAATCCACCATATTATATATATTTATTGTATATGTTATTTTACATTTACCTTTATTTATTTAAAGAAATATGACATTTAATGCTAATGTTATTTTATTAAAAAAAAAAAAATGTATTCATAGGTTCTACCAAATGGAATATCATCACAAAATAGTGAGTCTGGTAGAAACCCTGCATTCACAGAAGAGGAAAATCTTGTATTAGCACAGCAAATGCAAATGTATTATGATAAACTGTTTGGATCCATGTCTGCAAAATCTTCTAATTTTGAAAAGAATTCAATATGGGAAAAAATTGCAAAATCTGTATCAGCTGTAGGTGTTAGGCCCAGATCAGTGACCAAATGCAAAAAAAGATACTCTGATTTAAAAATTAAGTTAAAGCAAAAATGGGAAAATAAAAAACTGAAAGAATGAAAACAGGTGGTGGAACATATGTACCAATCACATACTCTGAATCTGAAAAAATAATTAGAGAATTAATCCCAGCTGCAATGGTTTCTGGAGTTCCTGGACTTACTAATATTGGTGTAAGAACAGGTAATTTTGATTATGTTTCTGGATAATGTAATTTTAAATATGTATGTGAAATAATAAAATAAACAAAAAACATTTTTTTTTTAGTGGCAGAAGAACAAAATGAAAGCTCACAAGAAAATCTTGAGACACCATCATTGGATCGTAATGAATCTAATATTAATGAAAGTGAAATATTTGATAATTTAGAATGCAATATAACTAATAAAGAAATAAGTATTGAAAGTGAACTACCACCCAACAATATATCATCTCAAAATGAAATACTAATAAATGTAGTGTTGGATTTATCACAAGCCACATTTTCAAATAGTAACATAGAACAGGAGGAGGAAAACAACAATAGCAATGAAGCTGAACATACAATTATTTTTTTACAAAATGAAAATAATTCATTACCATCAGAAAATGAGAACAATCCTGAGGACAATGAATTTTATAAGGATGTTGGTGAATTTAGTTATAAATTAATACAACATAATGATTTATTACGCGATAGACTTGAGATTATGAATAACACAATGCTTGAATTTAAGGAAGAAATAGTTCAACAAAATCATGCTATTAAAAAATTAAATGATTCTGTGGAAAAAAGTAATACACATTTGGAACACATTAGTGAGTCCTTAAAATCAATAGCTCAGTCAATTATTTTTCTATGTAAAAAAAAAATGATTGTACTAATACTCCTTTAAATTTAAATGTTAGTTCTTCAGAAAATCCGGAAAATTTAAATTCATTTGTAACCGAATGAACCAATTTAGGTAATTCAGATATTGATGGAATAAATTCTAATGTTATAATTTCTGATGGAAAAAGAAAAGGAAATCAGAATTCTTATGGTAATCTTCCAGCTAGTAAAAAAACAATAAGAAAATATAGAAAAAGAAAATAAATTTAATATGTGTATATTATTATTCTTTGAGTTAAACATAGTAATTTAAAATAAATGAAGATGGAAAACTCGTAAAATAAGGTTTATTTTTGAAAAATATTAAAGGGACAGTGCACACAAATATGCAGACAAATATGTGTATTATAAACTAATATAAGTAAGAACATGATTTGATAATGATATATAAATCCATGTTCATTAATTATATAATCATAATTGTGAACACCCCACACTGAAATCATAAATCAAATGTACACGTCCCTTTAATACATGTGTGAAAAATATGTAATGTGTTGTATGGTGTATAGCTCAAAAAAATAAAGAGACCAATTGTAAACATTCTTTTTATTAACTTTCTAACTAACAAACGAAAAAACAAACATAAGATATTAATGTGGATGATAAAATGGTCCACCACGTGTTTTAACCCCAGAATAAAATGCCTTTCCCTCCCACCTTCTTTCTCTGAACATTATAGCACGCTGTTCTTTTTGATTGTCAATGACTCTGGTTAAAAGTCTTCTTACTTTTTGATTGTGAAGTTTATTTTGTCGAAAATTGTCTTTTAAAATGGTGAGATTGGTGTTTATATTCTCTAGCAAAACACACATTTTATCCAATGTATTCTCTTCCCTTTTTCCTGTTAGACATAAAACAAATATCATATTAAACTACATTAAAAATTTAATTGTACTAAGCACATATTTAAAATATTGTTATGATAAAGAAAAAAATTAAAAGGAATTGATAGTTCATGTGTTAAAAATAAAAACTGTGACAACAATGTAATTTTATTTTTATATTTAAATAAAAAATGCACACCCATAAGTGACATTCTTTATTAACATGCAAATTAACATGGTAAGGTGTAAATGATTACATACCTTGTTCATGTGGTTGAGAATCTTCTCCATTGGCAGCATCAACCACATTTGCACTAATTGCATTTTCATCATCTTAAAAAATAAGAAAATGACATTAGTTAGAAACATATTTATATATTATTTTCTATATTACAAGTAGTGACAATAAAATATTGTGCATCCATTAATGTATAACAAATCCCTTTTATGGATGTATAATTAATAACCATCCATTACAAGTGCTTTTAACATTATTTACAAATCAGAAGCAGGTTTTTGGGGTTAAACTTTGCAGATGTAAGGAGATATCCTAACATGTTATAGATCAGGGGATTTACATATTGGTCTATAGGGAACTTTGTCATCTAAAAAAATAAATATATATATTAAAAAATTACAATGCTTAAAGGGACACTGAACACACTCATAAACCATGCAATTTTAAGCAAATATCTAATTTACTCCTATTATCAAATTTTAATTATATTCTTGCTATCTTGATTTGAAAAAGAAGGCATGTAAGCTAAGGAGCCAGCAAATATTTTGGACAGCAGTTGTTTATTTGTGCATGAACTTATCCAACAATCAAGAAGAACAACCCAGGTTGATTGCCAAAAATTTGCTAACAACTAAACCTACATTATTGCTTTTCGAATAAAGATAGCAAGAGAATGTATAACATTTGATAATAGGAGTAAACTAGAAAGTTGATTTTAATTGCATGCTGTATCTTATTCACAAAATAAAGAATGTGGGTTCATTGTCACTTTAAATTGATGTTTAAATTTACATGCTGAATGATTATAAAATAAAAATATCCACATATATACCGGTAATGATGATTTCAATATTTTGAATTTCTGGAATTTCAAATTGTTCACTTCCACGCGCTGCCTCAGTGCTTTCAACAAGTAATGCTGGTGATGTAGTAACTTCTTGCACTAAATTAAAATAAACTCGATGTAATTTTTTATAAGGAAAATGATATGTTAACTAAATAAATTTAAAAAATAAAAAATTACCTTCATCCACATCCTCAGAATTATTTTGCTGTGGAACATCACTTTCTGGACCAACAGAGACATCTACATGTTCTTCACACAAGGGAAAAGTCTGGGAAGATGATGCTGAAGTCGACTGTTGCTCAATGTCTACATTAGGGTTTACAGACATTAAAAGTTTTAATAAATATTCTTTCATATTTTAAAAATCGCCTCCTCCTCTTATTCTTTCTTTGAACTTTCCTTTTAATGTCTGCAACCCGTTTGCGACATTGAGCCACAGTCTTTATATGTGTGGCATTTAAATTAACCATTTCAGCAATATCTTCCCAGATTACATCCCTTGTCTTTAAACTAGTGTCATGCCTCTGTGGTCCAAAAAGCATCTCATAGTTTGGCTCCAGAGCAGATACAAGGATTTCGTTCTCCACAACTGTAAACCTCTCAGCAACCATTTTCAAATATCTCATCAACTGCCTCACAGAATAAAATATGATATCTATATAAATATACATATAACCAGAGTAAAATGTAAAATACGCTGTGATTGAAGAATATTAAGGAAGTACTCATAAATATGCCTACATAAATGTATTGCAAGGTATTATGGTAACAGAAATAATATAACAGTAAATTTGATTGGTTAACAAATATTGCACATTGAACATTTTTTAAAACATATATGCAATTTCGTAATAATACAAATGAGTGAAAATATCTAAATAAAGAGCGTAAAAATATTTATTGTACAATTTAAATAAAAAGAATAACAAAATATAACCAGAACAGTAAAAGCAGAATTCATTGCGAAGGAAAGTTTCATTGCGAAGGAAAGGGCGTAAGATGGGCGTTCCATGGGCGTAACCTGAGTAAATCTCGCAAGTTTCACAGATATGTTACGATGATATAAAAACATACGCCATACGAATCGCACATACAACACACATACATATCTCGCCACCCATCCTCTGGCGAAATAACATGAATAACATTATTTACAATATTTATTTCATTTTAAAAATAATACGATATAACGTATTTAGACAATATACTATAACTGTAGTTTTACATTTTGAAATATGCAAACGCAAACTTAAATAAAGTGAATCATTAAAATTATGAAGCGACGCAATGATATTTGGAAACCCATTTCGAAGTTCGTGAAATTATATAAGGAGGCGAAGTCTATAGTTTACTATGGACAGCTTATCACGTAAAATATTGTTTACAATGGACTGCCCACTTTATACGATCATTACGCAAGGCGTGAAATTTGCGAGAGTTGTGATTCAGAAATACACATTTCTCGCCGCCAATGACGAACTTTCAATCATCAAGGCCTTAGTGCGACACCCTGCAGGGTTATGATGTTTTATGTCTATTCATAGTTCCCTTTGTGCTTGTGGGTGCAAAACCACAGAGAAGGCAAGTAACACAGTTTAAATCGACATAGAGCAGCATAATAAAATGCTCAAATAAATACACCTGTCATAAAATGACTGCATCTACTCATAGGATGACAGTTTTGTAATGTTGTTGTTGTTGCTAAATAAAGTATTAAATATTGAATACAAAAAAAAAGTGTAAAGTATGAATGTTTATAATTAAAGTATTTCTGTATAGTTGAGGTGTGTTTTATCTATAAAAGATCTAAAATAGACTATAGAACTGAACAAGCATCTTTAATTGAGAACGTTTCTTTTATAATTTATGCATTTCAAAGTACTTTCATTATTTTGGTCTACTAACATACTCATGCCTATGTTTGCTGTTCAGTAATGTAGTTTTCTATTTTTATTGCCTAATTCAAAAACACCTATGTCTGATGTTTATACCTTATTAAATAACATAATACATCCTACATATAAAAACTGCAATAGTATGCAACTTAGGCAATACAATTTAATTACATTTATAAATTGATTTGTATTATGTTTTAAAACAAGAGTTTTGCCAAGATCTTGTGCAAACTGCTATTGATATTGGCACAGCCACATCATGGCTATAGTTTCTATAGTCCTGTTACTATAATGGTGGTTTAGTCATTACAATCAAGCCACTCAAAAGCTGAGCTGCTTAATTACTCTGGCAGCCCTATGTAATGGCAATAGCTATTACTTTTTATGTGAGCCAATAGAACATAATAGTTATTATGTACATCAACCTGTAATGCTGCTGCTGGCCTATTTTTGACAGCAACTCATAAAAAAGTTGTACAATTGCTATAAGACTTTCTGCAACTGCATGTAGGTAGAAAAAACTCAATGTGGAGAATCTTGTGGTCAAAAAGTCTTCAAAGCCCACTGTTATTTATTGAGTAGCATCTATACACTGTTAAATAATGATCTTGTGAGTTTCATAAGGTATCAAAAATTAAATAACTATGGGCATGATATAAAATTTGTATTTCTAAAATAATTTGAGGGACCTAGCCATACTGAAGAGACTTCTTAGATCATTTTGCCTGAGCAGAGATGAGGTGAGTGCAGCAAATACAAAAATCACTACTAGACAGCTGTTTCGTTCTTATTAGAACTCATCAGTAGTAGATACATTTTTTTTATTATTATTATTTTTTTATTGCTGCTAGGTAAATGTAATTCATTAACATTATGGTGGAGATAAAAGCATGAGATTAAAAGCCTCCTTGTGGCAAAAGTAAATCATTAGAAATTATTGAAATTAGCACATCTAGGCAAGCATCCCCGCTTGCCTTTACCCAGTAAAACTCTATATATATTGTTACCAATGCACAAGAGGATTCTGGGTAAGTTATGCAAATTAGATATGCAACATCTCATCTACTACTGATGAGCAGGGATACTTGCCTAGATGTGTTAATTGCCTGTGCAATAATTTCTATTGATTTACTTTTGCGATATGGAGAATGTTATATATATATATATATATATATATATATATATATATATATATATATATATACTGTATATATCTTAGACATGTATATGTATGTATCTCTATGTTAAAGCCCTTTGCCTGCCTTTTTTTCCCTAACACCTGAGACCTCATATGTTTGAGCCTTTATAACTTTTGTGTGCAACATTTTTTGTGAATCATTTTTATTTGATAATGTTATTATGAGTGTAACAATACTTTGTACTTTATTTTCAAAGTTTTTTGCAACTTTTTATTTCATGAAACAGTTAACCATAGTTCTGAAGTTTTTACTACAATATAACTTGCTTTTACCTATAGTTTAGTATATATGACTTTTCTGTCAGTTAAATAAGTGCATTGTGAATTTTGAGCAAACTTCACCTGCATTCAGCTGGTGGGAAAAATCAATGAGACCAGCTTGTTTAAAATGCATATAGGATTTCACAAGACTGGTGAGAGAACTTCAGACATATTCTGGGAACTCCCCTGTACCTCCCATTTTCTGAATTTATGTTTTATTTTACAATAGAGAAAATACAAAGTGCAATGTAAGTTGTAAAATATACAAACTTACACCTAGATTTAGAATTTTGCGTTAGAAGGGGTGCGTTAGCTACGCATGTTTTTTTTCCCCCCGCACCTTTTAAACAACACTGGTATTTAGAGTTCTCTGAAGGGCTGCGTTAGGCTCCAAAAAGGGAGCGTACAGGCATATTTACCGCCACTTCAACTCTCAATACCAGCGTTGCTTACGGACGTGGCCAGCTTCAAAAACGTGCTCGTGCATGATTCCCCCATAGGAAACAATGATGCAGTTTGAGCTGAAAAAAACCTAACACCTGCAAAAAAGCAGCGTTCAGCTCCTAACGCAGCCTCATTGTTTTCTATGGGGAATCACTTCCTAAATCTGCACCTAACACCCTAACATGAACCCCGAGTCTAAACACCCCTAACCTTACACTTATTAACCACTAATCTGCCACCCCCACTATCGCTGACCCCTGCATTTTATTATTAACCCCTAATCTGCCGCTCCATACACCGCCGCAACCTACATTATCCCTATGTACCCCTAATCTGCTGCCCAGATGATCGGAACAGCCAATAGAATGCAAGCTCAATCTGATTGGCTGATTGGATCAGCCAATCCGATTGAACTTGAATCTGATTGGCTGATTCAATCAGCCAATCAGATTTTTCCTACCTTAATTCCGATTGGCTAATAGAATCCTATCAGCCAATCAGAAGTCAAGGGACGCCATCTTGGATGACGTCACTTAAAGGAACCTTCATTCGTCGTGAGTCGCCGGAAGAAGAGGATGGATCCACGTCAGCTGCTTCAAGATGGTCTTGCTCCGCACCGGATGGATGAAGATAGAAGACGCCGCCTGGATGAACATGTCTACCGGTCCGGATGTCCTCTTCTTGCCAGATAGGATGAAGACTTCGGACCCTCTTCTGGACTTCTTCTTGCCGGATAGGATGAAGACTTCGGACCCTCTTCTGGACGGATCGGTGATACCCGGCGTGGTGAAGATAAGGTAGGGATATATTCAGCGGCTTAGTGTTAGGTTTTTTTAAGGGGTGTTTGGGTTAGATTAGGGGTATGTGGGTGGTGGGTTGTAATGTTGGGGGGGTATTGTATGTTTTTTTAAATGCAAAAGAGCTGTTTTCTTTGGGGCATGCCCCACAAAAGGCCCTTTTAAGGGCTGGTAAGGTAAAAGAGCTGTTAACTTTAACAGGGTAGAGCATTTTTTTATTTTGGGGGGCTTTGTTATTTTTTTAGGGGGCTTAGAGTAGGTGTAATTAGTTTAAAATTCTTGTAATTTTTTTTATTTTTTGTAATTTAGTGTTTGTTTTTGTAATTTTGTTTAGTTTATTTAATTGTAGATCATTGTAGATAGTTTAGTTAATTTATTTATTGATAGCGTAGTGTTAGGTTTAATTGTAACTTAGGTTAGGATTTATTTTACAGGTAATTTTGTAATTATTTTAACTAGGTAGCTATTAAATAGTTATTAACTATTTAATAGCTATTGTACCTAGTTAAAATAAATACAAAGTTGCCTGAAAAATAAATATAAATCCTAAAATAGCTACAATTTAATTATTCGTTATATTGTAACTATATTAGGGTTTATTTTACAGGTAAGTATTTAGTTTTAAATAGGAGTAATTTATTTAATAAGAGTTAATTTATTTCGTAAGATAAAAATTATATTTAACTTAGGGGGGTGTTAGTGTTAGGGTTAGACTTAGCTTTAGAGGTTAATACATTTATTAGAGTAGCGGTGAGGTCCGGTTGGCAGATTAGGGGTTAATACTTGAAGTTAGGTGTCGGCGATGTTAGGGAGGGCAGATTAGGGGTTAATACTATTTATTATAGGGTTTTTGAGGCGGGAGTGAGGTGGTTTAGGGGTTAATATAGTGGCGGCGAGGTCCGGTCGGCAGACTAGGGGTTAATAAGTGTAGTTAGGTAGTGGCGACGTTGGGGGGGGCAGATTAGGGGGTAATAAATATAATATAGGGGTCGGCGATGTTAGGGGCAGCAGATTAGGGGTACATAGGGATAATGTAGGTTGCGACGGTGTGCAGTCGGCAGATTAGGGGTTAAAAATTTTTATTATAGTGGCGGCGATGTGGGGGGACCTCGGTTTAGGGGTTCATAGGTAGTTTATGGGTGTTAGTGTACTTTAGAGCACAGTAGTTAAGAGCTTTATGAACCGGCGTTAGCCCATAAAGCTCTTAACTCCTGACTTTTTTCTGCGGCTGGAGTCTTGTCGTTAGAGTTCTAACGCTCACTTCAGCCAAGACTCTAAATACCAGCATTAGAAAGATCACATTGAAAAGATAGGATACGCAATTGACGTAAGGGGATCTGCGGTATGGAAAAGTCACGGCTGGAAAGTGAGCGATAGACCCTTTCCTGACTGACTCTAAATACCAGTTTGGACTGCTAGCGCAGAACTCTAAATCTAGGCGTATGATTCTAATTTGTTAAAGTAACACAGAAACTTTCAAAACATAGTCAGAATTTCTAAAACCACTGCTGGATAGAAATCTAAATATATTAAAATATAAAATAGAAAGTGCAAAACTGATGTGTAATAATACTTAAAGTACCAAATCTGAAGGATACAGTTAGCACATCTTGGAAAGTATCCCCGCTTGCCTTTACCCAGTAAAGTTCCAATGCACAAGAGGATTCTGGGCAAGATATGCAAAATCTCAGCTTTTTGCTTCAAATACTGTGTTAACACACAGCGATCCAATAATGGGGTGAGTGTAGCAAATACATAAATCACTACTAGACAGCAGTTTCATTCTTATTAGAACTCATCAGTAGTAGATAGATTTTTTTTTTTTTTTTTATTGTTGCTAGGTAAAGCTTATTCCAGGGCAAAATCAAAATTTATTAACATTATGGTGTAGATAAATGCATGAAATTAAAATTCTCCATATCGCAAAAGTAAATCAATAGAAATTATTGCACAGGCAATTAGCACATCTAGGCAAGCATCTCTGTTTGCCTTTACCCAGTAAAACTCCATATACATTGTTACCAATTCACAATAGGATTCTGGGTAAGATATGCAAATTCGATATGCAACATCTCAGTTTTTTGCTTCAAATACTGTGTTAACACACAGCAGTCCCTTAATGAGGTGAGTGCAGCAAATAAAAAATAAAAAAATTACTAGACAGCTGTCTCATTCTTGTTAGAACTCATCAGTAGTAGATAAGATGCTGCATATTTAATTTTCATATCTTACACAGAATCATCTTGTGCATTGGTAACAATGTATATGGAGTTTTACTGGGTAAAGGTAAGCGGAGATACTTGCCTATATGTGCTAATTGCCTGTGCAATAATATATATATATATATATATATATATATAAATATATATATATATATATATGTATATATATATATATATATAAATATATATATAATCGTTATTCTAGCATAAATCTTGATTGCAATTAAATGATCGTGTTTGGTTTCAACTTGTAGTGGTAAACCCGTCGAACGCAAACCCTTTCGATATACCCCTTATTGCTCGGGTGCAAACGTTGGAGCTCATCTTGCAGAGAGGCATATAAAAATGATAATTTAGCTCAACTTCAAAGGTAAGTGGCTACCATACAGGATAAAGAAGCCAAAGTAAATATATTTCTGTGCTAAAGTTATTAGAAGCATGAAGGTAAGTTCAATCAGCAATAAGCACAGATGGAAAACACTGTTAAACAGCATTTGAAGTCACGCACCCCTGTATACATGAATGAAGTGTTATATCATGCAGAGCTGTGCAGCAGAGCACAGATTAGTACATGATACAGTTCAACCATAGATAAGCTCCATAACACTCCTTAAGCTGGCTAGGACAGATTTCAAGTAAGTAGCTACAAATAAGCCTCATTAAGCAAAACACCATCTACATAAGAACAATCCTAGCAAAACAATGTCAGAACAATCTCATTGTATTCTTCAATTTAATTGTAGTATTAGAAAGGCCAAAAGCTGCTTTAATTGCTACATAGTGCAAAAGTTATTTCAAGATCCTGCTGTGGATACTAAAGGGTAATTACTGGTACAGGTATGAAGCCCTAAAGCTACTGAAATGTCACCAGCCAAGGTTAAAAATGCTCAGCAGTACATACAGTACCTGCCAGAGGATATCAAAGAGGTATTTTATTTAAAAATAATACATAAAAGTCTAGCATGATCCGGGTATTAATAAAAATGAATAACCACACCAGTATATATATATTTTTTCATTATCTATAGTTAAAGGGACAGTCAATTCCAAAAAAACGTTCATAATTTAAATAGGGAATGTAATTTTAAACAACTTTCCAATTTACTTTTATCACCAATTTTGCTTTGTTCTCTTGATATTCTTAGTTGAAAGCTACACCTAGGAGGTTCGTATGCTAATTCCTTAGACCTTGAAGATTGCCTCTAATCTGAATGCATTTTGACCACTAGAGGGCATTAGTTCATGTGTTTCATAAAGATAACATTGAGCTCATGCACATGAAGTTACCCTGGAGTGAGCTTGGCTAAAATGCAAGTCTGTCCAAAGAACTGAAATAAGGGTGCAGTTTGCAAAGGCTTAGATACAAGGTAATCACAGAGGTATAAAGTGCATTTCTATAACAGTGTTGGTTATGCAAAACTGTGGAATGGGTAATAAAGGGATTATCTTTCTTTTTAAACAACAAAAATTCTGATGTTTACTGTCCCTTTAAACTTTTTTAGTATAGGACATCCTTTTGAATACTAGTCAAATTCTTAAATGTAAAGATTGTACATGGAACTGGTCGAGGCCTGGAGCCGCAACAAGTGTAAGTGAAGCTTAGGGGTGTGTACGTGTCTGCAGCACTATATGGTGCAACAATGTTATACATTAGCAAAAGCACACGATTGCAGCACTGTTTCCTGTCATTTAGCACTCCAGGCGTGCATACTACCTATCTAGATATCTCTTCAACAAAGAGTAACATGATAATGAAGCAAATTTGGGATAATAATAGTAAACTGGACGCTTTTTAAAAAAAAAAAATATTTTTCGTCTGAATCATAAAAGTTTTTGGGTTCCATATCCCTTTAAGAGAGTTCAGAATAAATGTAGGAAACACTGGTGATTGATCTATGACCTGCAGGTCCTTCACTGCATCACTTGAAAGAATTGTAAGCTCAGGACTTGATGACAGTGAGGGCACCGCCTCTGAGCGAGATGGTGAAAAAGCTAGAGGATTACTAAAGTGATCAGCAACCGTGCGCTACAGACATATAATTATTATACCAGAGAAAAGCAAGAAAGATAATAAGCAGATGATCTAAGCTCCCATTTGTATTAATATAAGTAGAGCAGAAAATGTCATGAGATATGGCATAGGTGCAAGGCCAGAAATAAAACAATCAAAAGTTTGGTTATGCTATGGAATATGGTGCAGATGTATGACCACAGATGAGACAGACAATGCTGGCTTAGCAGGCCTCTATGTACAAGTGTAAAAATCCTGATGATCAAAGAATTATGATGGTGGTAAAATTTCTTCAGCAGACAGCTATATAAGTAAAGTGAAATAGGCCAAGTTGTGCTACACTGGATATATGTATCATTGAGCAGTAGTGATTGCTCACACAGTCCGTTGTAGCCTTGTCTGAAGATGAAAAAGTGATGATTTTCCAATGATTGTTCAGCCTGTAGTATATGTCTCAGCGGTGTCTATGTCACAATGGTAAAACTGTGGTGTGTACATTAATCAGGCCACTATGTTAGCACCACAATAGATGTCTCCTCTTTAGTGGCACCTCTTTGGTAATATGCAGCTATGCTATCTCCTTTAATCACTGCTGCCACGTGAGCTTCCTTGTACAATGATCACCAACTAGGCCCTCACTCGCCTCTCCGCCAGTCTCCCAAAAGTAGCCACTGCAAATTCGTGAGCACAATCCACCTCAATGGTTTCCTGGGACCTTCAGAAATTCTGGAAAAGTACTAATGTTGACACAATTGGTCATCCGACAGGAAAATCTAGCTGCCTAGGTCTTGTAACTTGGAGCCAGTGTGTTTACTAAGTCTCACTAAATCTCACTTCTTATCCTTAAGGACCCGATGATGAAAGGATCATCATTATAGTGCTAGGTACTAAAGGTATAAATACTGCAATTGTAATTGCAGGTGAAATGTTCTAAATTAACCGAATCATTGTTTGAAGGTGGTCTTGCAAAGAGGCATTTTAGTACACTAGTAAACTTGTAATTGCAGCGCTATGGAAATTCCACACAAAAACATAATTTTTTTGAGTGCTGGACTGACGTTGCGTTACAGGCTACAAATTTTGTGGTACAGCTATATTGACAAGACTCGTAATGGCTGTGTTGATGTTTTATTGCTGAAATGGCCATTTTTTCAGCATTAAAACACGAACGCAAAACTCGTAATCTAGGTGTATGTATGCCACAGATTTTTTTTAAAATAACAATAACCAATATATTTTTGTATTTTCCTATGTTATTATATTTTTTCAAACTAAAATTATTCCCTAAAAATGCCTGGTCTACTTAAAATAATGAGGTATTAAATTTATGTAAATATTTTGGGTGGTATGCGTCATTTTGTTTAATATGTTGTTATAAGTTGTTCACTATTTTCTGTTTTTTTACAAGCTTATATTGTACATTATCATTCTTGATAAAATTAACAATTGCTAAATAAATCAAAATTCACTTCTCCATTAGCAAACAACGAACTATTATTACACAAATAAGTTCACTTAATTTAATTATAGCTTAATAAAGAGAACTAATTATATTTAATTGTTTTATAATAATACCACAATAATTTCTGTGTCAATTAGTCAATTATTATAGATCAAGTGAGCAAACATTTTAAAACATCTTAGGAAGTAAATAGAATGAATTAGCTTTTTAGGCACATACAGTACGTAGCAACATAAATACACACATAAAAAAGATGGGTACATGCATTGCATTAAAGCTATCATGACATCTACACATAAGACAGACACATGAACACTCACCCTTACCCTCTCATGCACACACTTCTAAACCTATGCACACACTGTCACACATACACATCTGTGTACAGACTTACAAACGCCACCAACACAAATAAAATGTAGAGCTACACACTGAAATTAAACTGAAAATAGCTACACTCTTTAAAGGGACACTGAACCCAAATTTTTTCGTTTGTGATTCAGATAGAGCATGAAATTTTAAGCAACTTTTTAATTTACTCCTATTATCAAATTGTCTTTATTCTCTTGGTATCTTTATTTGAAATGCAAGAATGTAAGTTTAGATGCCGGCCCATTTTTGGTGAATAACCTGGGTTGTCCTTGCTGATTGGTGGATAAATTCATCCACCAATAAAAAGGTGCTGTCCAGAGTCTGAACCAAGAAAAAAAGCTTAGATGCATTTGTGACGGTTCTTTAGTCACATACATGGGCAATGTGTGACACAGCGCCATCTATTGGTTGCAAGTTCACCACCGAGATGGGTACAAGAGAAGGAATAAATAATTTGCATATATTTGCATAGGGCAAAAATACAAACAGATGGTTATTATTTTTACTGTTTATAACTACCTAAATCCTCCATCCTATTGGCATATTATTCCTTATATTATATTCCTTTATTATATTGTTTCCTATATGTTTTTATGTTTATATTTTAAGGAGTGTGTGTCACCATTGGCTTACTGGTGTGTTTGTAAAAGCTATTCCTGGGTGAAATAAAGCATTAGTAGTAGTTCCTTCTGGAACAGGTGGTCATGTCTGTTTCTTTCAGGTATACAAGTAGCAGAGGTTCTGACCCTGCTTTTGGGCTGCACCTTTCCCTGCAAGAGAGACCTGCTACAGAGTATGTGGGCTTGTAAGCAAAGAGCTGGCCTTGTTAGCCCCAATTGGCTTTTTAAAGACAGTGCAGGGAAAAGAATCAATATCTATCTGAATAAAGGAGTGAGGCTGAGGGGACGTTACCTGCCTGAAAGGAGCAGCAAGGCAGAGAGCTCTATTCCTGCCTAGAAGCAGCCAGGCAGAGGGGATGCTACCTGCCGGAAGTGTGCAGCGAGGCAGAGGGATCTATTCCTGCCTAGAAGCAGACAGGCAGAGGGGAGCCCACTTAGACCTGCCCAGCTGGGGGAGACACAGCTGCTGACTTGACCCAGGTCTCAGCCAGGATAACCCTGGTCCCACTATTTGGAGGCAGAGGGATCTATTCCTGCCAAGAAGCAGCCAGGCAGAGGGATTTATTCCTGCCTAGAAGCAGACAGGCAGAGGGGACAATACCTGCCAGGAAAGAGCTGCAGAGCAGAGAAGATGCTACCTGACTGAGTCCACTGAGACCAGCCCAGCTGGGGGAGATACAGCCGCTGGCTTGACCCCGGTCTTAGCAACTATATCTCTGGTCCCACTATCCAGTGGCTATCCCTGGTTTTGGACAAAGGAAGGGAGACCACTAGCGGAGTACCGCTACATTTGGTGGCAGCGGTGGGATCATCCCTTCTTTACTTGGAAGGTCCAAACCACCACTGGGATCTGATCTCCATTGGGAGATCCTTCACAAGTAGCAGCTGAATAGTGGATGGAGCAGCTGTACCGGGTCCTAAAGCGAAGCTCCCTTAAGGATTTGTTGGAAGCCCGAGGAAGATCAGCCAAAAATAAATCCAAAGACATTCTAATTGCTGATCTAATGGAAGGCGACCAGTCCTGCCCACCACTCTTGGAGACCGGGAAGCAGGAAGTCCTAGCACGATTGGCCCTTTTGGGCCCCGAGCCCACTCAGGAGACTGTTGAAAAAATTATGGCTGATGTGACTGCAACAAAGGAACAAAGAGGCAGAGGAGGACATTGATGCATACCTGCAGGACTTTGAGAGGCAGTGTACTCTACAAGGTATGTTTTCCACAGACTGGGTTACAATTTTGGCCAGTAAGTTGATGGGGTAAGCTGCTGAAACTTACTGGGCAGTTCCCGATGATTATATCCTGGACTACAGCCGGGTAAAAGAAAGAGTGCTGGCCTTTATGCCATTACTCCGGAGGCCTACCGCAGAACATTCAGAGATCTGTGTAAAAAGGAGAAAGACACTTATGTGGAATGGGCCTACCGGATGCACCGGGCCTCATACAACTGGATGCAGGGGTGCCAGGCAACTACCCTGGACCATACACTGCAGCTGCTACTTCTGGAGCAATTTTACGATAAGCATCTTCAGAGGTTAGAGACTGGGTCCAAGACAGGAGACCACTAACTGTGGATGAAGCTGCTCGTCTGGCTGATGAATACCAGGACACCAGGCGGAAGGAGCAATTGGTTCCCCTGAGAAATACCCCAGCCCATGTCTCCTCAATCAGCACCACCCCTTCCACAAATGGCAATTTGCCGTAACAGAACCCCAGCAACCCTGAACAGAGGTTCCAGGCCCTGGTGCTATGGATGCAAGCAGATAAGACACATCCAGAGAAATTGCACACAAGGTAAACCCCGGCAGGTATAGACCCGGGCCCCACTAGGACCTGTGCGAGATTCTGTCCACCTAGTGACTGGAAAAACTGCCCCAGTGAGTTCATTTACAGAAGGGAAAAAGCATCCGCTGATTGGTTTAGGAGCAGACCCCCTTGAGACTCAAGAAGTATGGGGGGTGCTCCATGAAGTGGACTACATCCAAGCAGCTGCTCAGGATAACCGCTGGCAGCTAGTACTATTAGACAGTCAACCAACTCAGGGGTTACAGGACACTGGAGCTGCCCTAACCCTAATAAAGCCAAACCGAGCTCAGTCAAAGCGGAGGACCGGACGCACTGTCCTCGTCCAGGTGGCAGGGGGAGCAATACATTGGTTACTCACCACTTGGGTGCATTTGGATTTGGGAGCTGGAACCCATACAATAGAGGCTGGGGTCATGAAAGATCTGCCGGTTGAAGTGTTCTTAGGAAATGACCTGGGTCAGCTGACACCAGCCTTTGCAGCATCTACTGGATCAATACTTAAGGAGGCATACCCAGTCACCACTCAAACCCCAGCACAAACTAAAGCCAGCCAGCACATGGAGTGGGCCCAGATGCCTCCATGTTTGTCCTGGGAGCATTTTTGAGCCAGGTTGGGAGGACAGTGGGGCTAGCAATTGGATCGTCAGGAAAGATGTGATTCTGAGAATTCTTTCCCGGACAGCCCAAAGCCGATCCATTCAGGATCTAGCCTGGTCTGCCGGACCGTTGGTCAAGGAGGGGCACTGTGACGGTTCTTTAGTCACATACATGGACAATGTGTGACACAGTGCCATCTATTGGTTGCAAGTTCACCACCAAAATGGGTAAAAGAGAAGGAATTACTAATTTGCATATATTTTCATAGGGCAAAAATACAAACAGATGGTTATTATTTTTACTGTTTAGAACTACCTAAATCCTCCATCCTGTTGGCAAAGTTATATTCCTTTATTATATTGTTTCCTATATTTTTTATGTTTATATTTTAAGGAGTGGTGTGTTTGTAAAAACTAGTCCTGGGTGAAATAAAGCATTAGTAGTAGTTCCTTCTGGAACAGGTGGTCCTGTCTGATTCTTTCAGGTATACCAGTAGCAGAGGTTCTGACCCTGCATTTGGACTGAATCTTTCCCTGCAAGAGAGACCTGCTACAGAGTCTGTGGGCCTGTAAGCAAAGAGCTGGCCTTGTTAGCCCCAATTGTCTTTTTAAAGACAGTGCAGGGAAAGGAATCAGTACCTACCTGAAGGAAGGAGTGAAGCAGAGGGGACGTTACCTGCCTGAAAGGAGCAGCAAGGCAGAGGGATCTATTCCTGCCTAGAAGAAGCCAGGCAGAGGAGACGCTACCTGCTGGAAGTGTGCAGCAAGGCAGAGGGATCTATTCCTGCCTAGAAGCAGACAGGCAGAGGGGACACTGCCTACCTGGGAGCCCACTGAGACCAGCCCAGCAGGGGGAGACACAGCTGCTGGCTTGACCGGTCTCAGCCAGGATAGCCCTGGTCCCACTATTTGGAGGCAGAGGGATTTTTTCCTGCCTAGAAGCAAACAGGCAGTGGGGACGATACCTGCCAGGTAAGAGCTGCAGGGCAGAGAAGAAGCTACCTGATGGAGTCCACTGAGACCAGCCCAGTTGGGGGAGATACAGCCGCTGGCTTGACCCCGTTCTCAGCAACTATATCTCTGGTTCCACTATCCGGTGGCTATCCCTGGGTTTTGGACAGAGGAAGGGAGACCCCTAGCGGAGTAACGCTACAGTGTTCATTTTCAAATAAAGATAGCAAGAGAACAAAGAAAAATTGATAATAGGAGTAAATTAGAAAGTTGCTTAAAATTGCATGTTCTATCTTAATCATGAAAGAAAAAAATGTGGGTTCAGTGTCACTTTAATCTTTGTGCTTGTCTCTAGCATTTCAAATTTCCCATTCTGTCTTGCAATGAGAGTCATTCCTGGGCCGGAACTCTACTTCATGAAAATAGTGTGTGTGAGTATTGGAAAAGTGAAAGAAAAATTCTGAAACCATAGAAAAATTACAAACCTAGCAGCTTAAAACTGTCATATTATGTAGACCTTCTTGTGCTTTTATTCTGTTTTCCACCTCTATGTCCTATTTTTTCGAAAAAATATTCAATTTTCTCAGAGTTGACCAAATGTATGTTTCCATGTCTGTGAAGATTTTATGCTTGTAACTATTACCTTGAAAAATGTTGGTTTAAGGTAAACTCTTTAGTTAAAAAGGAAGGATATCCTTATTATTCCAAATAGTATGCATCAGACAATGTAAAAATGGCCTGAATGTCCCGTGTTTCAAACATCCATTAATTTGTATCAAGTTGCATTGGCTATTAAGACTTAAAGTGAAAGTCAATTCTAGCATTTGTGAAATGCTAGAATTGACCTTTGAATCAAATAAAGGTGGCTTTCATTCATGAAGTATAAAATACTTCATGCTGAAAGCTCCTTTACTTGTTTCAAGTGTTTGCCGATCTGAGCTACTAAGGCAGCCCACGGTAGAATGCTGTTTTGCTAGAGAGGTGACATTTAACCTCTTTGCCAAACCCGTGCAGGAAATCCGGCTTGGCGCCCTTTGGAGACGGATTTCCCAAACGCTATTTGCAAAGAGGTGGAAACGTCACCTCTTAGCAAAACAGCATTCTGCCGTGGGCTGCCTGAGCAGCTCAGAATGGCGAACGCTTGACAAAAGTAAAGGAGCTTTCAGCATGATGTATTTTATACTTCATGAATGAAAGTCCCCTTTTTTTGTTTCAATTGTCAATCCTAGCGTTTCACAAACGCTAGGATTGACTTTCACTTTAAATTCCCTTTTTTCTACCTTCTTACTTATACTATCAGATAATAATGAAAATGGATTTCAGGAAGTGGTCTTCTAGTAAAATAGTATTGCAATTCTAATGAAAAAATATCCCCCAATACATTCAGATATAGTTCTTATAGAAGGTAAGAGAGGAACGTTGGACTTTTTCTATATGCTTCTTCATGTACAAGAAGCTTAAACAGAGCTTAACCTAATACACATGTACATTATAAACCCTTGTATGCAACTACCCACATCCTTTACAATGTTATTGTTCTTTATAAGTCTGCAACGTCTTTGGTTTCTAAATTCTTTTTTTGTATTAATTATGCCAAATTTTCTATTTTTTCCTCTCCAGTTAATTTTCCCTTCATTAAAAACTGTATTCCCATCTCTGCAACACATGTATCAATAGTATCTCTCAGTGCTCATAATATCCCAATGATGCTTAATGACAGATGGGGTACCTAGCTGCCCCAAAAAATGGTTGAGAAATGTTGATTGTATGTCAGAAAGCGCCTAATTAAAGGCTATGGGAATTAGGTTTGGGAAATATCGTATATATCTGTTATTCCTAATATGATTAATTCTCATATGTGTAGGAATGTATGCCGGAATACTGTATAGAAATATATACAATTTATTTCTTCATACAATTAATAAACATATAATAGAAACATACATTTAAAAAACATGGATCCATGTGAAAGTATACAAATATAATAAATTACGATCTTTGTTCATGAAATACACTAAAATGACATAATAGTTCCTAAATCTCTAAATCAGTTCCTAAATTAGTTTCTTAAAATCTCTAAAAAACTTTTATAAATCTCTAAAAAACTTTTATAAAATTCTTACAAAATTGATTAAAACATATAATCCGTTGTAGTCCCTAACCGGTTAGGGTGATTTGATATTCTCAAAACAGTATTAGTCTCTTATTTGGTGTGAATTCAATAATGAAAATGTGAGACAAAAAATGTGTGGCAAAAAATAAAGTGTGAAACACAAAATTTCTTTGTGTGTTGTAATAGTGATAAAAAATATTTTGAAAAAATGTGAAAAAAAGCTTCTAAAATAGATTCAATAAAAAACTTTTAAAACGTGAAGTCCAATGTTCAAAAATCAAAAAGTAAAACTAATATAAAAAACATAGAATTCTTCCGTGTTTTAAATCCAAAATGGTGGTTGTGGTGGTTGTGAAATACCAGATGTGTTGAAAAATATGGAGAAAAAATAAATGATGAATTAAATCCAAATCCTTATCAAATAAAAAGTCTGTGATTTCTATGGGTGTAGAAAATTAAAATTGGTGTGAATCTTCCTTCTCCTTAACAAATGGTTTGTTGTTGATATATTGATTCTAAGGTATTCGGTCTGTGATGAAAGACTCTATCCTTATCAAACCTGTAAACCTGTATTTTGTTGTTTACAGGTTTGATAAGGATAGAGTCTTTCATCACAGACCGAATACCTTAGAATCAATATATCAACAACAAACCATTTGTTAAGGAGAAGGAAGATTCACACCAATTTTAATTTTCTACACCCATAGAAATCACAGACTTTTTATTTGATAAGGATTTGGATTTAATTCATCATTTATTTTTTCTCCATATTTTTCAACACATCTGGTATTTCACAACCACCACAACCACCATTTTGGATTTAAAACACGGAAGAATTCTATGTTTTTTATATTAGTTTTACTTTTTGATTTTTGAACATTGGACTTCACGTTTTAAAAGTTTTTTATTGAATCTATTTTAGAAGCTTTTTTTCACATTTTTTCAAAATATTTTTTATCACTATTACAACACACATAGAAATTTTGTGTTTCACACTTTATTTTTTGCCACACATTTTTTGTCTCACATTTTCATTATTGAATTCACACCAAATAAGAGACTAATACTGTTTTGAGAATATCAAATCACCCTAACCGGTTAGGGACTACAACGGATTACATGTTTTAATCAATTTTGTAAGAATTTTATAAAAGTTTTTTAGAGATTTATAAAAGTTTTTTAGAGATTTTAAGAAACTAATTTAGGAACTGATTTAGAGATTTAGGAACTATTATGTCATTTTAGTGTATTTCATGAACAAAGATCGTAATTTATTATATTTGTATACTTTCACATGGATCCATGTTTTTTAAATGTATGTTTCTATTATATGTTTATTAATTGTATGAAGAAATAAATTGTATATATTTCTATACAGTATTCCGGCATACATTCCTACACATATGAGAATTAATCATATTAGGAATAACAGATATATACGATATTTCCCAAACCTAATTCCCATAGCCTTTAATTAGGCGCTTTCTGACATACAATCAACATCTCTGCAACACAGCTGTGTGTGAATATGTTAAGCCTTCCAACATCTGTCAATGAAAACATCTGGATTCTCTGTATCAGCTGACTAGGTTAAATAGTAGAAAAAGGTACATGGAACAGGCATTTTAGTCACTATTCATATAAGTGGAAGCAAAAACAAGCAGCAAGGGTAAAGAGAAACATAAAACCAAAATGTATATGGCTAGATTACGAGTAGAATGCAAAAAACTGCTCCTGAGCGATAAGGGGTATATCACGAGGGTTCGTGCTCATCAGGCTTACTTCTCATATTACGAGTTGAAAATAAATGCAATCGCATGAGTGCAATCGCAATTTACGATAGAATCATTATGCACAAAACACATCAAAAATGCATTGCAAAGTTAGACTCATAATAACAGCATCTAATAAAAATTATCAAAGCAAAATATCGCACACAAAAGTTGTAAAGGCTTAAAGATATGTGGTGTTAGGGGGAAAAAAGGCAGGCAAAGGGCTTTATCATTGAGATAACAAAATTTATGCTTACCTGATAAATGTATTTCTTTCTTGACACGGTGAGTCCATAGATCATCATAATCACTGTTGGGAATATCACTCCTGACCAGCAGGAGGAGGCAAAGAGCACCACAGCAAAGCTGCTAAATACCACTCACCTACCCAAAATCCCCAGGCATTCAACCAAAGGAAAAGGAGAAAGGAAGTAATATAAGGTGCAGAGGTGCCTGAGGTTTATAGAAAAATAAACTGTCTGAACAATAAAGGACGGGCCGTGGACTCACAATGTTAAGAAATAAATACATTTATCAGGTAAGCATAAATTTTGTTTTCTTTCTAATGACACGGTGAGTCAACGGATCATCATAATTACTGTTGGGAACCAATACCCAAGCCAGAGGACACAGATGATAAGGGAGGGACAAGACAGTTAGCCTAAACAGAAGACACCACTGCTTGAAGAACCTTTCTCCCAAAAGAAGCCTCAGCTGAAGCAAAAGTATCAAATTTGTAAAACTTAGACAAAGTATGCAAAGATGACCAAGTGGCAGCCTTGCAAATCTGATCTACAGATGCTCCATTTTTGAAGGCGGCTCCATTTTTGAAGGCCCAAGAGGATGAAACAGCCCTCGTGGAATGAGCTGTGATTTTCTCAGGAGGCTGCTGTCCAGCAGTCTGATACATCAAGCGAATAACACACCTCAACCAACAAGAAAGAGAAGTGGCCGTAGCTTTCTGACCTTTACGTTCCCCAGAAAAAACAACAAATAAAGAGGAAGACTGGCGAAAATCCTTAGTCGCGTGCAAATAATAGTTCAACGCACGAACCACATCCAGGTTGTGAAACAAATCCTCCTTATGAAAAGAAGGACACAAAGAAGGAACAACAATATTCTTATCAGAAACAACCTTGGGAAGGAAACCTAGGGCAGTACGCAGCACTACCTTATCAGAATGAAACATAAGGAAAGGAGATTCATACTGCAACGTTGAAAGCTCCGAAAACTCTTCAAGCTGAAGAGATAGCAACCAAAAACAAAACCTTCCAGGATAACAAATTAATATCCAAAAAATGCATAGGCTCAAATGGAGCCTGTTGAAGAACTCTAAGAACCAAATTAAGACTCCAAGGAGGAGTAGCAAACTTAAGCAAAGGCTAGATTCTAACCAGGGCCTGGCAAAAAGACTGAACATCTGGCACGTCCGCCAAACCTTTGCGCAACAAAATAGATAAAGCAAAAATTTTACCCTTCAGTGTACTTGCAGATAAAGACTTCTCCAGACCCTCCTGGAGAAAGGACAAAATCCTAGGGATTATAACTCTACTCCAAGAGTAGCCCCTAGATTCACACCAGTACAGATATTTATGCCATATCTTATAATAAATCTTTCTAGTCACAGACTTATGTGCCTGAATCATAGTCTCAATAACCGACTCAGAAAAACCACGCTTGGACAGTATCAAACGTTCAATCTCCAAGCAGTCAGCTTCAGAGAAACAAGATTTGGCTGAAGGAAGGGCCCCTGAAGTAGAAGGTCCTTCCTTAACTGAAGACTCCAAGGAGGACAAGATGACATCTCCACCAGATCTGCATACCAGCTTCTGCGAGGCCACGCCGGTGCAATGAGAATCACCAATGCCCTCTCTTGTCTGATCCGAGCAATGACCCGAGGAAGAAGAGCAAATGTAGGAAACACATATGCCAGACTGAACTTCCAAGGAACTGCCAGAGCATCTATTAGTACAGCCTGAGGATCCCTTGACCTGGACCCATACCTCGGGAGCTTGGCATTTTGACGGGATGCCATAAGATCCAACTCTGGCTGCCTCCATCTGTGAACCAAGCTGGAAAACACCTCCAGATGAAGTTCCCACTCCCCCAGATGAAAAGTTTGTCTGCTCAGAAAATCTGCTTCCCAATTGTCCACCCCTGGAATGTGGATCGCAGATAGACAGCAGTTGTGAGCCTCTGCCCAATGAATAATCTTGGCTACCTCTGTCATGGCCAAGGAACTCCGAGTTCCTCCCTGATGACTAACGTTATGTTGTCCAATTGAAATCTGATAAACTGGGCTGAAGCTAGCTGAGGCCAGGCCAAAAGAGCATTGAAAATTGCCCTCAGCTCTAGGATATTTATGGGAAGAATCATCTCCTTCTGAGTCCATAGACTCTGAGCCCTTAACAAACCACAGACAGCTCCCCATCCCAGCAGACTGGCATCCGTGGTCACGATCACCCAAGAAGGTCTGTAAAAACAGGTACTCTGAGATTGAAGATCCTGAGACAACCACCATGGAAGGGAATCTCTTGCCGCCTAATCCAGAACAATCTTTGGAGACAGAACCGCATAATCCCCATTCCATTGTCTGACCATGCATAACTGCAGAGGCCTGAGATTGAACTAAGCAAATGGAATTATGTCCATGACTGAGACCATCAAACCAATAACCTCCATACACTGGGCCACTGATGGCCGAGGAGAAGACTGAAGAGCAAGACATGAATTGAAGATCTTTGTCATTCTTGCTTCTGTCAGAAAAATCTTCATCTCTAGAGAATCTATAATGGTTCCCAAGAATACCACCCTTGTAGCTGGAATCAAGAAACTTTTTCCTAAATTCACCTTCCATCCATGGGAGCGCAGAAAAGACAACAACTCCATGTGGGAGCTTGCTGGTTGAAAAGATGGCACCTGAACCAGAATGTCGTCCATATAGAGTGCCACTGCAATACCCTTCAATCAAATCACCGCCAACAATGCTCCCAGAACCCTTGAGAAAATTTTGAGAGCTGTTGCAAGACCAAATGGAAGGGCCACAAACTGAAAATGTTTGTAGATACGCATCCTTTAAATCCACAGTGGTCATGAACTGACCCTCCTGAACCAAAGGAAGAATGGAACGAATAGTTTTCATCTTGAAAGATGGGACTCTGAGGAACTTGTTTACACTCCTGAGATCTAAAATAGGTCTGAAAGTTCCCTCCTTCTTGGGAATGACAAACAGATTGGAATAGAATCCCAGACCCCGCTCCTGAACTGGAACAGGAACTATCACTCCCATGTCGGAAAGATCCTGAACACAACATAAGAAGGTCTCTCTTTTTATCTGGTCTACAGAAAACCTGGATAGAAGTAACCTGCCCCTGGGAGGAAAATTCTTGAACTCTAGTTTGTATCCCTGGGACACGATGTCTACCGCCCAGGAATCCAGGACATCTCGAACCCAAGCTTGAGCAAAAAAAGAAAGTCTGCCCCCCACAAAAGTCTGCCCCCACAAGATCCACTCCTGGATCAGGGGCAGACCCTTCATGCTGACTTTGAATCAGCAACAGGCTTCTTAGATTGCTTCCCCTTGCTCCCGGACTGATTGGACTTCCAAGAAGGCTTAGACTGTTCCTGCTTGGAGGAGGAAGAGGAAGACTTACCAGAGAAGTTACGAAAGGAACGAAAATTACTCTGCCAACCTTTCTGCTTATTTCTCTTATCCGAACAAGGTCTTATAAGGAATGGACAAAAGCTTAGATTTAGAGGACACATCCGCAGACCAGGACTTCAACCATAAGGCCTTCACGCCAGCACAGCAAAGCTAGAAATCTTTGCTCCCAATTTGATGACCTGTAAAGAAGCATCCGCAATAAAAGAATTGGTCAACTTCAAAGCCTTAATTCTATCCTGAATCTCCTCAAGAGGAGAATCCTGCTGAATAGAATCGGACAATGCATCAAACCAATATGCTGCCGCACTGGTAACGGTAGCAATACACACCGCAGGCTGCCATTGAAACCCCTGGTGAACATACATCCTTTTAAGCAAAGACTCCAACTATCCATACTATCCTTAAAGGAACAGCTGTCATCAATAGGAATAGTGGATCTCTTAGCCAAGGTGGAAATTGTTCCCTCCACCTTGGGAACGGTCTGCCAAGATTCCTTGATAGAATCAGCAATTGGAAACATTTTCCTAAAAATTGGAGAAGGTGAAAAAAGAATCCCAGGCTTCTCCCACTCCCGTGCAATAATCTATGAAACACGATCTGGAATAGGAAAAACTTCCACTGCAGAAGGAACTTCAAAAAACTTCTTAAGCTTACTAGACTTCTTAGGAGTAACTATGACCGTCGTGTCAGAGTCATCCAATGTAGCCAAAACCTCGTTAAGTTTCAAACAGAGGTGCCCTAGCTTAAACCTGAAGGAAACAACATCAGAATCAGAAGAAGGAATTACACTGTCAGAATCTGAAATCTTACCCTCAGACGCTACAGAAGTATCTTCCTCCTCAGACCTATGGGAAAAAACATTAGACATAACTGCAACAGAATCAGAAACCTTATACTTCCTTCTGCACTTCCCCTGCAACATAGGAAAAGTGGACTAAGCAGGGCACTGCATTAGAAGAGGACAAGGATTGGAATGATTGAGGAGAAAGCTGCAGTGTAGCTTGAACAGGAGACTCCTGAACAACCTCCGCCTTAGATAATGAAGGATCAGAATCAAAAAGTCTATCCCCGTAATGTAATGTCCTCTCAATACATGGGGAACAAAAAGGGATAGGAGGTTCCACATTTGCATCAAAACATAGAGAGCAAGTATCAGACTGTAGGGCCTCTTGGTCCATCCTTCTTTACAATGAATAAAATAAGGAAAAACAACCTTATTCAAATAAATACCAAGAAAAAATATCCCAAAAATAAAAAATGTTACTGTCTCTTTAAAAACCTAAGGCTAACAGAAAAAGGCAATAAAAAAAAATAATTAAAAAGTACCATGAGCCCTTAACAAGCACCTCTACACCTCAGTAAGCCTTGCTGAGGTGTCTACCTGCCCTCCAGAAGTCAGAGGAAACTGCAGCAAATGAATCTGGACTCAACCTCACAGTCTCTCACAGCACACCAGAGAAAGAGCCCGACAACCTTACACTTCCAGTACTAGGAAGCAACTAAAAAGAAAGGCGCGCAATACAAAGTCGTGCCAAACAAACCCTGCCCTTCATGGGCGTACACACAACCTCCCGGCCAGCATGATACACATCTGCTGACCCAGAAAACAGCCGCCAGTAGAGAAAATAAACTGCAACAAAGGATTCTGTGTCATTAACACACAAATGACAGATAAAAGAACCCTACTGAGAAACAGCAAACTAACATGCTTATCTGGTCTAAATAAAAAACATATCCTCAAATCCTCTAACAGTGTCCCACAAAACTGCCATGCAAAAACCTGCACACAAGCAGGAATAATCCCAATTAAGTGCCAACCGTTCTGCCTTCAGAAATAAAAATAGCACTTTCCTCCATAACAATCTGCCTAGCAGCAGGGCAGCTCACAAGGTTTGAAAGGCATCATCCCTCACATGGACCTGTGGTAAAAAGAGAAGACTGAGTAAACCTACTCAGGCTTTCAAGGAAAGGCAGAAACAAACTACTTGGGAGGCACAGTGGGGATTATACCCCACAAGTTCCTAAATGCTTAAAAGCCACCACCGCTCTACTGAAGAGACTGACATGGACTACGGCTAGACCCCAGAAAAAAAAACAGAACAAAGCTGTTCTGCTTATAAAATAACAAACTCTTGATTGAAGAATCAGACACCTAACTTTACCCCTCCTTGCAACTGATACAAGCAAAGAGAATGACTGGGGATTGTGGGTAGGGGGGTGGTATTTAACAGTTTTGCTGTGGTGCTCTTTGCCTCCTCCTGCTGGTCAGGAGTGATATTCCCAACAGTAATTATGATGATCCGTGGACTCACCGTGTCATTAGAAAGAAATATACATATACATGTCTAAAGATGTCTATGTGTGTGTGTGTGTATATATATATATATTTACAGTATATGTCTATATGCCCTTGTAGTCCTTTGCAGTTAAGTAGAGGAAAACATGAAAATGCATATGTATGCAATATTCCTTTTTAATAAAGGTTTTAACTATGTAGTTACTGTAAATATTTCACATTCCAATGTTCTGCACATAGCTAAATATGTTCTATGTATTTCTAAATAGATATTCCTATATATATATCTGTATATATCTATACCTATATATAATCATGTATACAGTTGTGCTCATAAGTTTACATACCCTGGCAGAATATATGATTTCTTGGCCATTTTTCAGAGAATATGAATGATAACACAAAAACTTTTCTTTCACTCATGGTTAGTGTTTGGCTGAAGCCATTTATTATCAATCAACTGTGTTTACTCTTTTTAAATCATAACGAAAACAGAAACTACCCAAATGACCTTGATCAAAAGTTTACATACCCTGGTGATTTTGGCCTGATAACATGCACACAAGTTGACACAAAGGGGTTTGAATGGCTATTAAAGGTAACCATCCTCACCTGTGATCTGTTTGCTTGTAATTAGTGTGTGTGTATAAAAGGTTAATGAGTTTCTGGACTCCTGACAGACCCTTGCATCTTTCATCCAGTGCTGCACTGACGTTTCTGGATTCTGAGTCATGGGGGAAGAAAAAGAATTGTCAAAGGATCTGTGGGAAAAATGTAGTTGAACTTTATAATGCAGGAAAGCGATATAAAAAGATATCCAAGGAATTGAGAATGCAAATCAGCAGTGTTCAAACTCTAATCAAGAAGTGGAAAATGAGGCGTTCTGTTTGATAACATACTGCATTCATCTTGCCATCAATTCTGACCAAATTTCCTGTGCCTTTGTAGCTCACACATCCCCAAACATCAGTGATCCATCTCCATGTTTCCCAGTAGGAATGGTGTACCTTTCATCATAAGCCTTGTTGACCCCTCTCCATATGTAGCGTTTTCTGGTTGTGGCCAAAAAGCTCAATTTTGGTCTCATCACTCCAAATGACTTTGTGCCAGAAGGTTTGAGGCTTGTCTCTGTGCTTTTTGGCGTATTGTAAGCGGGATACTTTGTGGCATTTGCGTAGTAATGGCTTTCTTCTGGCGACTCGACCATGCAGCCCATCTCTCTTCAAGTGCCTCCTTATTGTGCATCTTGAAACAGCCACACCACCAGTTATTTGTGGGTTTGTCTTTGCATCCCGAAAATTTTTCCTGACAGTTGTGGCTGAAATTTTAGTTGGTCTACCTGACCGTGGTTTGGTTTCAACAGAACCCCTCATTTTTCACTTCCTTATTAGAGTTTGAACACTGCTGATTTGCATTCTCAATTCCTTGGATATCTTTTTAAATCCCTTTCCTGTTTTATACAGTTCAACTACCTTTTCCCACAGATCCTTTGACAATTCTTTTGCTTTCCCCATGACTCAGAATCCAGAATCAAAGATACAGGAATATACCCCAGCGCCAACAGAAACCTTGTGAGCCTGAGGCGGTGGTACCTAGCTCCCACCTAAAGAAAGATAACTGTGAGGAATGAGCCCAGGCGCCAACAATACGGAGGCTAAGGTTAGGTGTAGGAGTGGACTAGTTAAAGTACTGTTTAAATGGTAAAACAATTTATTGTACAGAAATAAAATTTTGTAAAACACAATACTTTGGTAAAAACACAATATTACATGTGCATGGATCCACGCTAATAAAATATAATATATATAAAAACTTCAAAGCATAAACACATAGTAGAAGTAGACACAATGAAATTGGTTTAACAATATAAAAGCTAATCCGTGGTGATCATAAAAATATGATTGAATAAAAAATCCAAATAACAATAAAAATAATAATAGATGTGGCAGTGTTCCAATACTTAATGTTCCATTGAAAAACGTCCAAATTAAATGAAAAAATGATGAAATAAGTGTCAATCCTGTGTTGGAAAATGCAAAAAATGTGTCAATCCTGTGGTTTTCAGTGGAACCAAAAAATGAAAAGATGGAAAAAAAAGGGGGAAAAAAAGAGGGAAAAAAAGGGGGAAAAAAAGACAAAGGCAAAAAGCAAAATATGTGTGAAGTTTAAAGCCTTTATGTGAAGGTTAATCCCTGTGTCCGGTGTTGTTATCCTTATCCCTTAGTGTATGGTATCCTTCTCCCTTGGTGTGTGGGGGCCCAAGGGGACTCTGCCCCAGTGGAAAATACCAAAAAGTGCTGAGTGCAAGAATTCAAAGTATTATCAACTATTAAGAATGATAGAAAATACGAAATACAAAAAATCCAAAAACTCAAAAATAGGAAACCTGTGAATAAAAATATACACAATGTGTAAAATGTTTACAAATGAGTACTTCTAATGGAATGATGCTTACCAGGTCTACGCGTTTCGGCCCTTCCTAGGCCTTTATCAAGACTGTCTCAACTGGTAACATGTATATTTTAACCATGTATTTATCATTTTATAATGAATATAACTTTGATGATAAAATGTTATGATTGAGTGTGTATAATGGTTTATAAATGTAGCTTATTTACTATTAGAACAATTAACTGACACCATGAAAAAGTTAGTGCTACCAGCAATATAACTAAAATAAATGTTTACCTTTGATTAAATTGATTACTGCAAACGGCGAGTGCCTTCCTTTATGTGAAATGTGTGTGTGTATATATATATATATATATATATATATATATATATATATATATACTGTATATATATATATATATTTATATATATATATATATATATCCCCCAACACAAGATTGCACTCACAGGACTTCTTCACAAAAACAAAGTAATTTTATTGTAACGTATCCCCTTCATCAGCATGTCATCCCCGAAGACGTCACAATAAAATAACATTGAAGCCCTTTGCACATAGCAGAATATGTTTTAAGTATTTATTAATAGATATTCCTATATATCTCGGTATATATCTATACCTATATGTAATTAGGTATACAGTACATATACTTATAAATATATATTTGACCAAAAAAACAAACATTATATATATATATATATATATATATATATATATATGTATATGTATTTATGAATAAATAGAGCATATTCTTCGATGTGAAGAACATTGGAAAGTGAAATATTCATATTCTCATGTCGGGTTAGCGCACTTGAGAATATGAGATTGGGTGTGAACATGAGTTTTTTGTTTCATTAACTACTATGTGGGAAAACTTTATCATGTGTTCAGCATTTTACGCTCGTCAGGTTAGCGCACACGTGAAAACAGTTTACTTTCAACTCATAATTCGAGCTCAAACCGATGCACGCAAAAAGCTAACTTCTAGCGCAATTAACGCTCGAGTGGCAGCGTTAAATAATTCTCCACTTGTAATCTGACCCTTTCTATTGATTGAAAAATCTTTTTGGGGTGAAGTGTTATTGTGCCTGTCTGTTTTTTCCCCTTTTATTAATGTGAATGTATTTAATAAATAGTTTGCTGCAAAACTCACAGTTGTACATGGAGAGGTCAGCCAGAAAAATGTAATTTGTTAAAAATGAAATTCTACAGCATAATATTCCATCCAAGTAGTTTCAGTTCTTTAAGTATTGATCCAGCAATCAGATCTAATAATGGGCTACTAAGCGAAATAGACAGATGTTCTTCTTTTGCTATAACTTTAATATCCCAGAGCAAATCAGTGTAGCAATTTAGGGAAGATAAATTATTTAGAGACATTGGCTTCCATTACAATTACAATTGTATTTTCCGTGGCACTTTGTCATAGCTTTGTGTGATTTGAACTTGATACTTTGCACATGTCTTGGAAGAGACTTAAGGTTAGGCTGCCCTATTAATGATTTGCTGCTAAAAGCATAGCCAAAGCTTTTTATGTGGATTCTTAACTAATATGTATAATGATTCCAATTCACAGAAAATTATTATTTAAAGGCACAGTATACTGTGAAATAGTTTTTCCCTTAAAGGGACAGTCTACACCAGAATTGTTATTGTTTTAAAAGATAGATAATCCCTTTATCACCCATTCCCCAGTTTTGCATAACCACCACAGTTATATTAATATATTTTACCTCTGTGATTACCTTATATCTAAGCCTCTGCAGACTGCCCCCTTATCTCAGTGCTTTTGACAGACAAGCAGTTTAGCCAATCAGTGCAGACTGCTAAATAACTCCACAGGAGTGAGCACAATGTTATCTATATGACACACATGAACTAGTACTGTCTGCTCTGTCCTAATTGAGTCATTAATATCCTTTCACTAACTCACTCTATGCACTAACAGTCTATCACTACTTCTGGCTATTTATGAATTTCATACTAATTACACAATAGTTCTTTGAATTGTGTTATTATGGTTTTATGAATTGTTTTTATGTTCTGCTCATGAACAATTGTTTTAAATAGATATAAATAGATTTTCTATATTTTATCTACTTCTAGAATTAAATTGTTTTTAAGTATATATTTGACTTATTTAATTATTTATTTTATATCCATTCCTACGAATTAAGCTAAGTATCAGAATCATCTGGCCTTAGCGCAGGAGGATTGAGTATTTCTTTATCCACTTTATATCAATATCTCTCTGGGGATTATTGCTATCTCTCCTGTTTTTTGTTAGGTTTGACATTTCCACCTCTGCCTTCAGCGCTCTCTCAAACCCCTCTTTTTTTCTTACCTCTGTGATTACCTTATATCTAAGCCTCTGCAGACTGCCCCCTTATCTCAGTGCTTTTGACAGACAAGCAGTTTAGCCAATCAGTGCAGACTGCTAAATAACTCCACATGAGTGAGCACAATGTTATCTATATGACACACATGAACTAGTACTGTCTAACTGTGAAAAACTTTCAAAATGCTCTGAGCTAAGAGGTGGTTTTCAACTGTTTAGAAATAAGTTTGTGCCTACCTAGGTTTAGCTTTTCAAAAATACCACCAAGGGAACAAAACAAATTTATAGATTGTTTGTTTGTGCAAAGCAAGAGCCAATCAGATGCTTAGAATGTTGCACCTGTTTTTATAAACACTCGACCATTCACATAAGCTTCATATCCCTCTGATGAAGAAGGTAACTCAGTACACACATCCTGGTTTCCTATGTGGATTACTGTATATACTTTTACTTACCTCATAATGATTGAAGTCTGGTTTGTGTGTGCAAACTTTATATTGTTTGAGTTTTATGTTTGAATTAATAGAACTTACTTCACTATATAAGTGTTTCTTTACTTCCACATACCTATTCCACTACCTCGGAGACCTAAGTGCGGACATGCAGTGAGCAAAGGATACTACCATACTTCAGGAGAAGCACAGCAGATCTAAACCCCTGGATTTCCTGTTCCCATAACTAGAGAGCAGTTTTTATACCGGAGGGGGCTGTGCTCCACTTTCTCTACAGCGGCTACTTACCTCATACTGATTGAGGTATTTTAAAGTAAGTGATTTGCTATAGGGGCTAATACCACATACTTGCATTCTCTTCCATTTGTTTGTGGTGCAGTTGCCTGGCCCTTGTTCTCCCATATATATATATATATATATATATACTCCTTTGAAGTCTACGGGGGAATGCATTAATGCATTTGCGGTATTCTAAGTTCAGCTTCTTGTGGTCTCTTTTAACTTGTAATACATACTCTACCCGACGCACGCACAAAGCTTACTTCTAGTGAAGTTAATGCACAAACAGGATTGATAAATAATGCTTAACTCGTAATCTAGCCCACAGTTCAGATTGGAAAATATAATTTTATTAGCTCTCAAGTCCCAAATTGCCTCCAGTCATTGCACGTATGCCATTTTTTGTCATATATATATGGATATAAAATGAGTGTTTATGCAAGGACCTCATTAGGTTTGCCACGGAATTCACACTTACTTATATACTTGCAGAAAATTTAAGACTACTCTTTAGGCTTGATTCCTTCCCACTCCTACATTTACCAAATATTTTATTTATAAATTTGATTAAAGATCAATGATCTCTGGTGGTTTAGGTGCCTGACTATCTGTTAGATAGGGGGTAGCAAGTTTCCCAGTATCTAGAAAAGCACAAAACTAAATACACTACTGTGAATGCCCTATTCCATAAAGCAAGCATTAAGCTAATTGATCATATGAATATACAGTAATATACACAAATGTAACCAAGAAAGTAATCCATAATTACATATATGGTGTAAGTTTTAGTGCAATGGTTGAAACCCATGCCGCCCGTAAATTCACCTTGCACATCGGGTGAATCAAATATATGGCGCCTGCAGATCATATACTGCCGTAAATCGGATAATCTGGCGAGGTTCACAAATGTGCGCAAATACACATTTCTTGAGTTGCCAGTGATTTACGGCAGTATATGAACTGCCGGCGTCTACGTTTTTTTACAAAATCCCACGTAAAAATAGAACTCGTCTTAAAAAAAGTAGCCGACACGTCAAACCACCCACATCACAACTCCTATTAAACGTATTTACCCCTAAACCGCCAACCCCCACAACACAATCTACCTAATTACAATATTAACCCCTAAACCGCCAACGCCCACAACACAATCTACCTAATTACCCTATTAACGCCTAAACCCCCAACCCCCCCCACAACACAAAGTATCAATCTAATTACTAAGCCCCCTAACCGAACATCCCCTAAATTAAACTATAATTACATAAAATGAAAAAAGACTATCTTATTTTTTTTTTTTAAATTACACAAAATAAAGAATCCTATATTTACATGAAAATAAAAAACCTAAGATTACATAAAAAAACTAAGATTAAATTAAAATAAAAAACCTAAGATTACAAAAAAAATCTAAGATTACAAAAAAATCTAAGATTACAGAAAAATTATCCAACATAAAAAAATAATGATCATAATCTAATACCCTAATAAAAACAAAAATGCCAACCCAAAATGAAAAAAACCCTAAACCATAAAGCGATCAGCTCTTTTACTTAAAAAATACAAATTACCCCCTAACAGTAAACACCCCAACCCACTGAACCCACCAAAATAAAAAAGACCTAACCAAAAAATATAATTAATCTACCCATTGTCCCTATTTGTGGGTGGGTTGGTGGTTTAGAAAGTGCAGGGCAAATAGCCCGGAGCGTAGCTAAGGGTTAAGGCCTGTAGGAGTGAGTGCTGCTGTGTGTGTGTGTATTAGTTACAATGTTGCATTATGTTGGGAGGGGTCTACTAACCTTATAAGAAGGATGTACAGGAATTCCACTTCCTCTTTGTTCCTGTGGACTCCCAGAAGAATTTTCAGCTTAGCAGTTTGCAGCATTTTCCAATGGAAGGCGAATCTGGAGAATGGGAAGAAATGGAGTTAGAGGACGTGGAGTGGGTCGCACCATCCCCATCTGGAACTGTCACGGTGGGTCTGGGCCATGGGTCTGGGCTGTGTCTGCCTGTTTCTCCCTTAGGGGGGGGTAGCCCATTGTTGTTCCATTCTCCTGCACGGGAGAATTTAGAGGGGGATGGTGGCCCCGGTATAGCCTATCCGTCGTGTGAGTCAGACTGTAGGCCCTCAGGGGAGATTGGGCCTGGGGGGCGAGTAGGAGCGCTCGGCGGGTCGGTTTTCGAGCCTAGGGGGTCCCAGGGGAGCTCCGGGTTCGTCTCCGGAGGTCCCGGTTCTGTAACCGGGGGTTCCGGCGTCGGCCTTAGACAGGGGCCTGTAGTGGCAGGGCCCAGCGAGGCCTTAGCAAGTGCGGGCACCTCGGGGGTGAGCGTCGTTGGCGCGGGTAGTGGGAGCAGTGCGGCCTCACCTGCGGCAGTGGTCCTCTCCGGGGAATCGGTGGCGGCGGTGGCTCTCCTCCAGTCCTTGGCGTCGGTCCTCGCGGGTACGTCGTCGGGTCCGGCGGTACTTCAGGCCCCGGCTTTGGCCTACGGCGAGGTACAGGCCTCCGGTCCGTCGTCCCTCGTGGCTTCTAAAATGGCCGCCTCGTCGACTTCCGGTGGCATTGCGCGCTCCCGCGTCACTTCCGGTGACGTCATTTCCGCTCGCGGCAGTCGCAATCTGGACAGCGAGCAGAGCGGATCGTTCCCCCCGGGCTCCGAAGGTAAGAAGGGAGCACCTCGGGGGGGGACACCCGCTCTTGGGGGCAAGAACGATGGGGCCCAGGAGGCCGGGGGGGCGCATGATAGGCCGGATAGAGGGGCAGAGGGGCTGAATCATGGGGCAACTGTGAGCATGGCACCGGGGCAGCAGGGGCCTCCGGAGGGCACTCCGGGGGCGTCACAACAGGGTGTGCGCACTAGAGCCGCAGCTGGACACAGTAATAAGGGGGGGGGATGCCGACAGGGCACCCGCCTCGCGCTCACGGCCTACGTTAGGAGGGGGAAAAGCTAAGGCGGCCCCCGCACGCGCCGCGGCCCAAAGTAAAGGAAAGGCCCCCGCGGCTAAGACCGCGAATAAGGGGGCCATCCTGGCACACAGCACAAGGGGCGAGGCCGCAATAGCGGAGCCCCAGGGGCAAGGCCTGCAGGGTATCATGACGCCCAGCAGGACTTCACCAGCACGATCTGAGCAAATAGCCACAAGGGGGGCTGTCAAAAGGGGGCATGCTAGCATTAGCGTTGGCACTGGGGAAGGCTTAGAGACCCCCGGGAGGGGACAGGCGAGACAGGCTAGGGGATCGAAGTCTCAGGGTCGGAGTAGGACCGTGAGATTTCAAGAGGATTCGACTAGCGGGTTAGCCACCAGTACGGATGATGATGTGAGTGTGGCATGCGGTGTGAGTGACAGTGACCGGGAGGGCTATCTAGAATTTGAGGAAAGGGGGGATAGGTAAGAGATGGCTGGCCCTTCCCGAGGTACTCCCCTCTTGGCTTCTATTTTGCAGGTACCCAGGACTTCCTCATCCAGCAGGTATATGGCGACTCAGAGTTCCGGAGCTCTCGTGCCTAAAGGAGTCAGCAGTGCTTCTGGACAAGGCCAAGCCACACCGGGCGCTTCCTCTGGTGAGATGCAACTTGGTTTACCTAGGGGGCGGTGTAATTCTTCCAGCTCTAGTGGGTCAGGGTCAGGATCTGAGATAGATGGGTCCCTGGGTTTGCACACGAAAGGGCATAGGAGGATGTATAGAATGTTGAGGAAGATGAGTAAGGGCAATCACAGGGATGACATTGCCAGTAGTGGGGCGCAGTCATCTCAACTCTTAGGGGTTGCTGGGGGGTCACCACAGGCGGTGAACAGAAAGGCAGCGGTACACGGGGATACTTATTCGTGCCAGGTACACAGTTTGCATGCACACCTTAAAACTAAAACTGTGAAACGTATCCAGGACGGTAAGTATGTTAACATGTTTGAGCTGTCTGCAGAGGCCTTTAAGTTTAAGGAGATGGCGGAGGATGGTACGGGCCCTAAGAAATTTAGGCGGCCTGATACCCTTGAGGAGTGGCATCGGTGTTTCCGGGTCTACGCCACTTGCTACTTAGAGAGGTTTCCCGATCAGGGGACTGCCCTCTTTAAGTACGTTGACACCATCGACGCGATACACAGAAAGTTTGCCGATGGTGCTTGGAGGGAGTATGATATGTTATACCGGAAAAAGAAAGTGGGCAACCCACTGCTTGATTTTGGTACGATGGATTTGCACCTCTGGGCGCATCTTGATGCGGAAAGGAGGGCGCAAGGAGGCGCCATAGCGACATCGCCCGGGGCTAGGCAGACTTTGCGCTTTCGACGGCGACAAGGGGGTGTATGCTGGCGATACCAGGACAAGGCGTGTGAGCGGGGCACTTCGTGCACGTTCAAGCACGTCTGCAAGTTTTGCAGCGGGCAGCACCCTGGTGCTGATTGCTCCAAAAAGCGAGACACCCAAACTGATCGGTTTGGGAGCAAAGGAGGCGCTGGCGCTAAGGGCGGATTCACCACTTAGAGTCCAGGTCATTTGTAAATGGCTGCGTAGGTACCCAGATAGGGCGGCTGCTCAGCTTCTGGATAGAGGGTTGCGTGAGGGCTTTGTGATCCCGGTAGTAGGCCGGGTAGGGGGAGCACGTGACAGGAAAAACCTGAAATCGGCTTCCCAATACCCTGAGGCAGTCAGGGAAAAACTGGGCAAAGAAGTGGCCTTGGGTAGGGTCGTAGGCCCTTTTAGGGACCAGCCGCTACCGGATTTAGTTGTCTCCCCACTAGGGGTGGTCCCCAAGAAGGAGACAGGTAAGTTCAGGCTCATACAACACCTCTCTTATCCGAAAGGGCGGTCGGTAAACGACGCTATACCGGAGGAATTGAGCTCGGTCCGTTACCAGTCGTTTGACGACGCGCTGGCTCTGGTTAAGGAACGGGGCCCGGGAGCATTAATGGCGAAACTAGACGTGGAATCTGCGTTTAGGCTACTCCCGATTCACCCATCATCCTTTGGGCTGATGGGGTGTTGGTTTGAAGGGGGTTAATATGTCGACCGTTGTCTGCCCATGGGCTGTTCGATATCCTGCGCGTACTTTGAGGCATTCAGCACTTTCCTGCACTGGGCGGTGGTCTCGGTGGCGGGGAGTGATAGAGTGGCGCACTACTTGGATGACTTTCTCCTGGTAGGGGCGGCCAACTCGCAAGAATGTGCCTCCTTAATGAAAGTCATGAGGTTCATGATGGACAGGTTTGGGGTTCCTCTGGCAGAGGATAAGACGGAGGGGCCGTGCACGTGCTTGACGTTCCTTGGCATCGAGATCGATTCAGTGGCAGGTGAATGCAGGCTGCCTAAGGAAAAGGTCGCCAAGATGTTGGCGGCTGTGCGGGCCATGGTTGCAACGCAGACATGTTCGCTGCGGGAACTGCAATCGCTCCTTGGCCTCCTTAACTTTGCGGGGAGAGTGATCCCGTGGGGGAAGGTGTTTAGCAAGCGACTAGAGCGGTGTTTGGGCGGAGGTAGGGCTCCGGCATCGCGTATTCGCATCATGAGGGACCTCGTGGCGGATTTGCAGGTCTGGGAGAGGTTTCTCCAGGACTTTAACGGCGTCTGCATGTGGCGAAGGGAGCCGATATCTAACCAAGCGCTACATCTGTTCACGGACGCTGCAGGAGCATCCGGGTATGGGGCTTACTTTGAAGGCGCTTGGAGTGCCCTGGCCGACCGAATGGGCGACCAGAGGGCTTACACGCAATCTTTGTCTTCTGGAATTGTTTCCTATCCTGGTTGCGGTGGAATTGTGGGGTCACCTGTTTAGTAACAGGGCTGTGATTTTCTGGACGGATAATCTCAGCGTGGTGTTTGCGGTTAACAGGCTTTCTGCTTCATCGCCTGTGGTCGTACATTATTTGCGACACCTGGTGTTGAGATGTTTGCAACTGAACATTGACTTTAGGGCACGGCATGTGCCAGGGGTGCAGAATATAGTTGCGGATGCACTGTCGCCCTTCCAGTGGGGGGCATTTAGGGCTGCGGCGCCTGCCGCGGCTCCTAATGGTCTTTCTTGCCCTCTCTTTTTGTGGCAGATGGCGAAGGACTACAGCAACTGATCCCGGTGTTGCGGGCTTCGTTGGCACCCAGCACATGGTCGGCATACGTGAGGTACTGGAGTGAATGGGTAGGTTTTTGCGACCTCCGGGAGTTCCCCTCTTGCGAGGGTGAACAAGGGTTTTTGTTGCGCTGGCTGGCGGAGCTGAGAGGTAAGCGAGCAACGAAGGGGGCGGTGGTAGCAAGACTTTTTTCTGCAGGCTATACGCCTTTAAAGACGAGTCGCGATCCTTTCTCGTTAAACAGCTGTTGAGGGGCTGGGGCCGTCTGGAAGTTCCACGACGAGACACAAGGGAGCCCATTACGGCAGAACGGCTAGTAAAATTATTGGACGTGCTGCCAGAGATATGTTCCTCACCTTTTGAGGCCCGCCTCTTTGGGGCGGCCTTTGGCTTAGCGTTTCACGGCACATTAAGGGTGGGTGAGTTGGTACCGCGAGCCAGAACGGCGGCCACAGGGGGGGGGGGTCATGCACAGCCATGTTCGGCTGGTGGAGGACTCCGTGCTATTGTTCATTCCCAGGTCCAAAACAGACCAGGAGGGCCGGGGAGCCTGGCTTTCACTGCCGGGGCAGCAGGGTGTTGCCTGTTGCCCGGTGCGGCTAGTGTCATCTTACCTGGGAGTACGGCCAGGAGGCTCCTCCAGGTTTTTGATACATGCTAATGGAGACCCGCTGACCAGATACCAGTTTGGCAAGGTATTGGAGAAGGCAGCGCAAAAGGCTGGCCTAGACGGGTCTCGGATCGCCCCACACTCCTTCAGGGTGGGGGCAGCGATGACAGCAGCAGAGCTGGGTTGGTCCTCGGATCGGATCCGCTCACTGGGGCGGTGGAGGTCGCAGCGGTATAAATCTTACGTTAGGCCGCTGTAAGTTTGAGATCGGGGATCAAGGGTCATGCATGCAAGAGTTGGGGGGCTTGCGGGGGTGATACCAGAAGGTTATGGGCCAAGGTTGTGGACCTGGTCTACTGCAAGCGGGCTAACTCTTGTTTCCTTTGTTTCAGAAACACGTCCAGGTCCTGTACGGGTGTGGATCGTTGGCCATTCATATGTGCACTGGGCCGCAATTAGAGCTGCAGCCATGCCAGGAGGACAGCAGCTAGGAATTGAATCGTCCAGGGCTGTGTTACGTTGGCTAGGGCGCAGAGGCTTGTATTGGTCAGATCTGCCTGCATTGCTCCAGACCGCAGCAAAAAGATGGGAGAAACCTCACATTTTGATAATTCATGCTGGCGGCAATGATGTGGGGGCCATTCCCACGTTGGATCTAATCCGGGCAATGCAGTCAGACCTGAGGCAGTTCAAACTCTGGTTTCCAGGTGTGAGAATCGGGTGGTCGAATGTGATCCCTAGATTAAGATGGAGGCACATGGTGTGTCATAAGGCAGCTTTCCAGGTCAGGAAAAAGATCAATAGGGACCTGAGGAAGCAGGTAGTCGAACTCGAGGGTTTTGTGGTAGAGCACGGGAACATCTCGGCAGCCCATAAGGGTTTGTATAGGCAGGATGGGGTTCATTTAGAACCGGCAGGAGTAGATTTGTTCTTGCAGAACATCAGGCAGGAGTTACTCCTAAGAGTATAGGGTGGCGGCAAGAGTCAGGACCATTGTATATGCAGGTCAGTCTCTTGTGGCGGGTGGTCAGGATCACGGCTGCAAACTGGAAGGAGGTTTGGTAATGGCCATTGCGGTCAGGGTGACGTCACAGGCTTGGTATGCTTGGGCGTGCTCGGGCTGAGTATTGTTAGGCCGGAAAACCCCTAATTATGTAAGCTGCGTGAGTATCTCCGCCTTGTGGTCTGCAGCGGTGTCCCTTGGCCATTTTCTAGAAGGGGTTATTCATAGTTAGATGTAGGCCCCGATTGCCGCCACCCGTGGATAAGTTAACTGCCAGTTCCACGGCTGGTACCAATAAATGCGACCCACGGGTCTTTCACCCACAGAACTGTGTTGTGTTTTATTTATTAGTTGTTAAGTTATATTAAGTGTTAAGTTAAGTTAAGTTACAAGCAGACACTCAGGAGATGTAGGGCATTTAATCCCTTAAGAAAGTGCAGGGCAAATAGCCCGGAGCGTAGCTAAGGGTTAAGGCCTGTAGGAGTGAGTGCTGCTGTGTGTGTGTGTATTAGTTACAATGTTGCATTATGTTGGGAGGGGTCTACTAACCTTATAAGAAGGATGTACAGGAATTCCACTTCCTCTTTGTTCCTGTGGACTCCCAGAAGAATTTTCCCCACCCTCCCAGCCCTGTTATGAACTGTTGTTGAATTTGTTATGCACTGTTGTTTTGTCTTGTCATCCAACCAGATGGATTTGTTATGCATTACGGATTGGCACTTGTAATGCATTATGGATTTGATGATAGGCATTACTGATTGGCACTGGTAATGCTCTATTGATTCAGTCAAAGAAATAACAGGCGGCAATCGGTCTGTCATTAGGTCTCTATCGAGACTAGGTGTCTGAGGCAGGAAGAGGGTTACTCGAACTACTTCCCTAAGACCAAGGACGGTAATTTTGAACTCCCCAGTTATTGACATGCTGTTCGTCAAGTCAAGGCTGGACCTACAGGTTTGGAGTTAATAATGCTTGCACCCTACTCTGGCGGGTGGTCAGGATCACGGCTGCAGACTGGAAGGAGGTTTGGTAATGGCCATTGCGGTCAGGGTGACGTCACAGGCTTGGTATGCTTGGGCGTGCTCGGGCTGAGTATTGTTAGGCCGGAAAACCCCTAATTATCTAAGCTGCGTGAGTATCTCCGCCTTGTGGTCTGCAGCGGTGTCCCTTGGCCATTTTCTAGAAGGGGTTATTCATAGTTAGATGTAGGCCCCGATTGCCGCCACCCGTGGATAAGTTAACTGCCAGTTCCACGGCTGGTACCAATAAATGCGACCCACGGGTCTTTCACCCACAGAACTGTGTTGTGTTTTATTTATTAGTTGTTAAGTTATATTAAGTGTTAAGTTAAGTTACAAGCAGACACTCAGGAGATGTAGGGCATTTAATCCCTTAAGGGGATAAAAGTATAATTAGGTAGATTATGTTGAGGGGGGTTGGCGGTTTAGGGGTTAATATGGTAATTAGGTACTTTGCGTTGTGGGTGGATGGTGGATTAGGGATTAATAGTGTTAATAGGTACTTTGCGTTGTGTGGGCTTGGCGGTTTAGGGGTAAATATTTTGAATAGTAGTTGCATTGTGGGTGGAAGGCGGATTAGGGGTTAATAACTTTATTAGGTACTTTGCGATGTGGGTGTTGGCGGATTAGGGGTTAATACATTTTATTAGTTATTGGGGGATGGCAGAATGGGGTGGATATTGCGCATCCGTTAGGTGTTTGTTAAGACTTCTAGGGAGTTACGGTACTTACATACTCAGCGCAAGACTTGCTGCTCCTGAGTATGTGTGGCGTGGTGAAGATTGAGTACAATTTATCCATTCTGCAAGCGTGCGAGCGTAAATCCACACATTGAATATATGTTAGTTTATGGAAGTAAAAACTGCGGGGACCAACGGGTAAAATATACATGCTGCACTTGGGTGCAGCACCGTATATGTGATCGATAGATTCAGCAAAACATTGGCGATGTCGGCTTTTGCTCACAACACTGCATTATCTGACCCATTCTTTTTAAAATATAGTAGTTATAGAAGAAGTCCTATAAAATGTTTGTATAATTATTTGTCCAGTAATGTTTAGTTGGATTGCTGGCAAGGGTTAATAAATGAAGCAAGAATAAATAGTATTGAGAAACAAAAAGAAGAAAATTGCTTTCTCTGTTATTCTCCCTGTGCTTTTCTATGACACAAAAACTTTCGGCTAGATTACGAGTTTTTGTTGGTAAGGCTGTTTGGTGCTAACGAGCCTTTTTTTCTTACCGCTCACTGAAGCCAACGCTGGTATTACAAGTTTTCTTCAAGCCGACGTTAGCCTCAGAAAAGTGAGCGTTGAGCAAAATTTTGCTCCACATCTCACTGTAATACCAGCGCTGCTTACGATAGCTGTAAGCTGGCAAAACGTGCTCGTGTACAATTTCCTCATAGGAAACAATGGGGCTGAGCTGGCTGAAAAAACCCTAACACCTGCAAAAAAGCAGCGTTCAGCTCCTAACGCAGCCCCATTGTTTCCTATGGGGAAATTAAATGTATGTCTGCACCTAACACCATAACATGAACCCCGAGTCTAAACACCCCTAATCGTACACTTATTAACCCCTAATCTGCCATCCCCGACATCGTCGCCACCTACATTATATTATTAAACCCTAATCTGCCGCTCAAGACACCGCCGCAACCTACATTATCCCTATGAACCCCTAATCTACTGCCCCCAACATCGCCGAACCCTTCATTATATTTATTAACCCCTAATCTGCCCCCCCCCCAATGTCGCAGCAACTATATTAAATTTATTGACCCCTAATCTGCCGCCGCCAACGTCGCAGCCACTATAATAAATTTATTAACCCTAAACCTAAGTCTAACCCTAACCCTAACACCCCCCTAACTTAAAAATAATTTAAATACATCTAAATAAATTTACAACAATTAAATAATCTATTCCTATTTAAAACTAAATACTTACCGATAAAATAAACCCTAACGGCTAGATTTAGAGTTCTGCGGCCAAAGGGGTGCGTTAGCTACGCGTGCTTTTTTTCTCCCGCACCTTTTAAATACCGCTGGTATTTAGAGTTCACAGAAGGGCTGCGTTAGACTCCAAAAAGGGAGCGTATAGCATATTTACCGCCACTGCAACTCTCAATACCAGCGTTGCTTACGGACGCGGCAAGCTTCAAAAACGTGCTCGTGCACGATTCCCCCATAGGAAACAATGGGGCAGTTTGAGCTGAAAAAAAACCTAACACCTGCAAAAAAGCAGCGTTCAGATCCTAACGCAGCCCCATTGTTTCCTATGGGGAAACACTTCCTATGTCTGCACCTAACACTCTAACATGTACCCCGAGTCTAAACACCCCTAACCTTACACTTATTAACCCCTAATCTGCCGCCCCCTGCATATTATTATTAACACCTAATCTGCCGCTCCGTACACTGCCGCAACCTACGTAATCCCTATGTACCCCTAATCTGCTGCCCCTAACACCGCCGACCCCTATATTATATTTATTAACCCCTAATCTGCTGCCCCCAACGTCGCCTCCACCTACCTACAATAATTAAACCCTAATCTGCCGACCGGACTGCACCGCTACTCTAATAAATGTATTAACCCCTAAAGCTAAGTCTAACCCTAACACTAACACCCCCCTAAGTTAAATATAATTTGTATCTAACAAAATAAATTAACTCTTATTAAATAAATTATTCCTATTTAAAGCTAAATACTTACCTGTAAAATAAATCCTAATATAGCTACAATATAAATTATAATTATATTGTAGCTATTTTAGGATTAATATTTATTTTACAGGCAACTTTGTATTTATTTTAACCAGGTACAATAGCTATTAAATAGTTAATAACTATGTAATAGCTACCTAGTTAAAATAATTACAAAATTACCTGTAAAATAAATCCTAACCTAAGTTACAATTAAACCTAACACTACACTATCAATAAATACATTTAATAAACTACCTACAATTATCTACAATTAAACCTAATACTACACTATCAATAAATTAATTAAATAAAATACCCACAAATAAATACAATGAAATAAACTAACTAAAGTACAAAAAATAAAAAAGAACTAAGTTACAAAAAATAAAAAAATATTTACAAACATTAGAAAAATATTACAATTTTAAACTAATTACACCTACTCTAAGCCCCCTAATAAAATAACAAAGACCCCCAAAATAAAAAAAATGCCCTACCCTATTCTAAAATTAAAATAGAAAAGCTCTTTTACCTTACCAGTCCTGAAAAGGGCCCTTTGCGGGGCATGCCCCAAAGAATTCAGCTCTTTTGCCTGTCAAAAAAAAAAACATACAATACCCCCCCAACATTACAACCCACCACCCACATACCCCTAATCTAACCCAAACCCCCCTTAAATAAACCTAACACTAAGCCCCTGAAGATCTCCCTACCTTGTCTTCACCACGCCAGGTTCACCGATCGATCCAGAAGAGCCTCCGATGTCTTGATCCAAGCCCAAGCGGGGGGCTGAAGATGTCCATGATCCGGCTGAAGTCTTCATCCAAGCGGGATCTTCAATCTTCTTTCTTCCGGATCCATGTAGTTCATCCTGCCGACGCGGAACATCCATCCTCACCGACGACTTCCCGACAAATGACGGTTCCTTTAAGGGACGTCATCTAAGATTAAGGTAGGAAAATTCTGATTGGCTGATGGAATCAGCCAATCAGATTCAAGTTCAATCCGATTGGCTGATCCGATCAGCCAATCAGATTGAGCTCGCATTCTATTGTAACTTAGTTCTTTTTTATTTTTTGTACTTTGTTAGTTTATTTCATTGTATTTATTTGTAGGTATTTTATTTAATTAATTTATTGATAGTGTAGTGTTAGGTTTAATGTAGATAATTGTAGGTAGTTTATTTAATTTATTTATTGATAGTATAGTGTTAGGTTTAATTGTAGATAATTGTAGGTAGTTTATTTAATTTATTTATTGATAGTGTAGTGTTAGGTTTAATTGTAACTTAGGTTAGGATTTATTTTACAGGTAATTTTGTAATTATTTTAACTAGGTAACTATTAAATAGTTATTAACTATTTAATAGCTATTGTACCTAGTTAAAATAATTACAAAGTTGCCTGTAAAATAAATATTAATCCTAAAATAGCTACAATATCATTATAATTTATATTGTAGCTATATTAGGGTTTATTTTACAGGTAAGTATTTAGCTTTAAATAGGAATAATCTATTTAATAAGAGTTAATTTATTTCATTATATTTAAATTATATTTAAGTTAGGGGGGTGTTAGTGTTAGGGTTAGACTTAGCTTTAGGGGTTAATACATTTATTATAGTAGTGGTATGGTCCGGTCGGCAGATTAGGGGTTAATAATTGTAGGTAGGTGGAGGCAACGTTGGGGGCGGCAGATTAGGGGTTAATAAATATAATATAGGGGTCGGCTGTGTTAGGGGCAGCAGATTAGGGGTACATAGGTATGATGTAGGTTGCAGCGGTGTACGGAGCGGCAGATTAGGGGTTAAAAAAAATATGCAGGTGTCAGCGATAGCGGGGGCGGCAGATTAGAGGTTAATAAATATTATGTAGGTGTCGGCGGTATTAGGGGCAGCAGATTAGGGGTACATAGGGATAACGTAGGTGGCGGCGGTGTGCGGTCGGCAGATTAGGGGTTAAAAAATTTTAATAGAGTGGCGGGGATGTGGGGGGGCCTAGGTTTAGGGGTACATAGGTAGTTTATGGGTGTTAGTGTACTTTAGAGCACAGTAGTTAAGAGCTTTATGAACCGGCGTTAGCCCAGAAAGCTCTTAACTCCTGTTTTTTTTCTGTGGCTGGAGTTTTGTCGTTAGATTTGTAACGCTCACTTCAGCCATGACTCTAAATACCGGCGTTAGAAAGATCCCATTGAAAAGATAGGACATGCAATTGACGTAAGGGGATCTGCGGTATGGAAAAGTCGCGGCTGCAAAGTGAGCGTTAGACCCTTTCCTGACTTACTCTAAATATTAGCGGTAGCCCAAAACCAGCGTTAGGAGCCTCTAACGCTGGGTTTGATGGCTAACGCCAAACTCTAAATCTAGCCGTAAGATAGCTACAATATAACTAATAGTTATATTGTAGCTAGCTTAGGATTTATATTTATTTTAAAGGCAACTTTGTATTTATTTTAACTAGGTAGAAAAATTATTAAATAGTTATTAACTATTTAATAACTTCCTAGTTAAAATAAGTACAAATTTACCTGTAAAATAAATCCTAACCTAAATTACAATTACACCTAACACTAAACTATCATTAAATTAATTACATAAATTACCTACAATTAAATAAAATAAATTAAAGTACAAAAAAAAACACTAAATTACAGAAAATAAAAAAAGATTTACAATTTTTTTAAACTAATTACACCTAATCTAATCACCCTAATAAAATAAAAAAGCCCTCCAAAATAATAAAATTCCCTACCCTATACTAAATTACAAATAGCCCTTAAAAGGGCCTTTTGTGGGGCATTGCCCCAAAGTAATCAGCTCTTTTACCTGTAAAAAAAATACAATACCCCCCCAACATTAAAACCCACCACCCACACACCCAACCCTACTCTAAAACCCACCCAATCCCGCCTTAAAAAAAAACTAACACTACCCCCTTGAAGATCACCTTACCTTGAGCCGTCTTCACCCAGCCGGGCACAAGTGGACATCCAGAGGGGCAAAGTCTTCATCCAATCCGGCCAGAAGAGGACCTCCAGAAGGCTTCATCCAGGCGGCATCTTCTATCTTCTTCCATTCGGAGCGGAACGGGTCGATCTTGAAGATATCCAACGCCGAGCATCCTCTTCCATCCGACGGCGACTGAAGAATGAAGATTCCTTTAAGTGACGTCATCCAAGATGGCGTCCCTTCAATTCCAATTGGCTGATAGAATCCTATCAGCCAATCGGAATTAAGGTAGGAAAAATCCTATTGGCTGATGCAATCAGCCAATAGGATTTTTCCTACCTTAATTCTATACTAGTTAAAATAAATACAAAAATAAAAATAAATACAAACTTGCTTGTAAAATAAAAATAAATCCTGAGATATATACAAATGTAACTATTAGTTATATTGTAGCTATCTTAGGGTTTATTTTATAGGTAAGTATTTAGTTTTAAATAGGAATAATTTATTTAATAATAGTAAATTTATTTAGATTTATTTAAATTATATTTAAGTAAGGATGGTGTTAAGGTTAGGGTTAGACTTAGGTTTAGGGGTTAATACATTTAATATAGTAGTGGCGACGTTGTGGGCGGCAGATTAGGGGTTAATAAATGTAGGCAGGTGTCGGCGATGTTAGGGACGGCAGATTAGGGGTTAATAAAATTTAACTAGTGTTTGCAAGGCGGGAGTGTAGCGGTTTAGGGGTTAATATTTTTATTACAGTGGCGGCAATGTCCAGTCAGCAGATTAGGGGTTAAATAATTTTATTATATTGTTTGCGATGTGGGGGGGCCTCGGTTTAGGGGTACTTTTTAGCACTTTAGTTAAGAGCTTTATGTTCCGGCGTTAGCCCATAAAACTCTTAACTACTAACTTTGAAATGCGTTAGGAGTCTTGACAGGAGAGGGTCTACCGCTCACTTTTTCCAGTGATCGTAATACCGGCGTTAGGAGAATTCCATTAAAAAGATAGGATACGCAATTGACGTAAGAGGATTTGCGGTAAGCTAAAATCGCGGAAAAAAAGTGAGTGGTACACCTGTGTACCTGCCTGATTCGTAATACCAGCGGGCGTTAAAAAGCAGCGTTGGGACCCCTCAATGCTGCTTTTTAAGGCTAACGCAAGACTCGTAATCTAGGCGTATGTTTTTAATGTCTTAGATTTTTTTTTTACCTGACAGAAAGCAGCTTAACAAGCCAGTTTTTCTCTAATTCTAGTTTTAAAATGAATGGTGACATTTAACCTACATTAATTGAAATGTAAGGTAATAGTTCAATTAAAATCCCATTCTACACATATATTAATATAGTTGTCATATTCATCTATATTTAAAACTTCAGTATGAAAGATTATCACATTGTTTTCATGCACAGTGCAGCATGATTATCATACCACACCACAATGAGAAGAGAATGCAGACAGAATTCAAACCTCTGGGCTGTTGGTAAATGTCAACATTGTCTAATCATTAACCTGGGCATATTACTAGTGCTGTTCTCATTTCCACTCTTTGACAGGGTCTGGAACCCTTCATTAGTTGTCCCATTATTTGTAACAACATTTAAATTATGCATTGCAATGTCTTGTTTTGTTGGAAATGCTAAAAGAAGGAGACAAAGAGAACTGGAGCAGTGTTTGTATAGATACTAGGAATTCAATAACAGGAGAATGTAGCAGCTGCACTTGTCAAACAAGGTTCCATCATTTTATGGAAAGGTGCGTGACATCTTAAGGTTACAGCAACGGTTCTTAAAGCTTTTACCAAAAACTGGGTCATCACTTTGTTTTGAGTGGGTCATTAAGCAAACTCTTTCTGTTGCCGCAAGGCATGAAGAGTGCTTTGTAAATACCTTTGTCAATGAAATATGGCTGATGTGTCACTGAGATAATGTTACTGTTAATTAACATATCACTAAGTAAATGCTACATTAAAACATAAGTCAATGTTTAAGATTAAATTATGCACACAAGCTGCAGTTTACCTTGTGCTCAGGGGACTTGGCTTTGTTATTTTTAATAACCTAAGCACCAGTCAGACTTGACAATTTTTTCTCATGTAACAACAACAGGAGGTCTATAAAAATCTGAAATTTTCCATTTCATAACAGTTAGCACATTCTTCTGACTGAGCATTAGTGGTTTGAAGTATTACCTACAAGATAATTCATATATTCCCATGAATGCTGAGTGTAAAAAAAAGCGAAACAAAAAACAAACAAACAAACAACAACAACAAAAATAACAGTTCCTAAAATAATGAAGTCCTGTTTTACAATGGAAAAAGCCAACTAGGATTACTTTTATATTACGGCGCTTTCTACTTTCCATTCACAAACAGGGGCTGTATTTGTGATAAAATTTAAATGGGTTACACGTCATATAAAAAGAAAGGCCCTCATTCCGTTGTTGCCACATTCCATTGTTGCCATATACATTGTATTTGATGTCTTCTTATGGATTTTTCAATCTCTACCCAAACAAATTGTTTAAAAAAATGCTATACCCCACTTATCACAAGGTTAGTTTTTCAAATTCATTAAACCGTTCATTTAAACGTCCAAACCGTTTATAAGGATAATTTGTCACATATATTCAAAGTAATGAAGAAATGATTTTTTGATAGTGTTTCAAAGGATTGTTGGACTGAAAAACACATTTTGGCCTCTTTTAAAGGGCCACTAAATCCAAAATCTTTCTTTCATGATTCAGATAGAGAATATAAATTTAAACAGCATTACAATTTACTTCCATTATTTATTTTGCTTCATTTTTTAAATATCCTTAGTTGAAGAAAAAGCAATGCACATGGTGAGCCAATCACATGAGGCTTCTATGTGCAGCAACCAATTAGCAGCTAGTGAGCATATCTAGATATGCTTTCCATCAAAGAATATCAAGAGAATAAAACAAATTAGATAATATAAGTAAATTAGAAAGATGTTTAAAATTGCATTCTCTTTCTAAATCATAAAAGAAAAAATGTGGGTGGCATGTCCCTTTAAGTTAAAACATTTAACTTTTCAAGCAGTTTTTTGTGTTGGAATGAATAACAACTTTTTATGTATGCTAATTCCTTTATGAAAATAATAACTTTGAGTATGCCTAGGAAGCTCATGCACATATGTTGTAACCAAATGTATTTTTCATTTTTTTAGTTGATAAACAAACAAAACTTGCAATATTTAAATCTTAAATATATATCTAAAATGAATTAAAACATATCTTCCTGATAGGATTTAATATATACTTATACTATAAAATACAACCATTACATTGTCAAATATGTCAGTTCCAAGGTAGATCATGCTATGCTGTACTATTTTGTAAGGTTGTGGAGAATACAAAGTCTATGACAGGTCCTGTTTTAATGAGTGAGAGTGGTACAGCCAATGAGAGTAATATCAAGGTTAGTTTAGCTCAATATCTTAATACTGCTAAAACTCCCCAAAGTACCCATAATCCAAAGGGTTAATAGAGAAAATCAACTGTGGCAAACACAAGAATAGCGATAAAAGCAGTTAGGATAATCCCCAGCTAAGACCTAGAATACAAGTTGCATGGCAAATTCGTTGCCAAAACCCTGCGTGCGATATGGATTTTTCGCATTTTGCTTAAAGTTGCCATTACAAGTTTGTAAAAAACTTATGTAACGCGCACGTTATGCTGCATACCGTGCATAAACCAAGTTCTGACTAGGCGTGAAATAGAGATCAATGGAGAAAAAATGTGGAAAAAAAACAAACAACCACGATTGTGAAATCGCCATCGCATTTTTGCATTCCCCATTAAAATCTGTTAAGAAAAAAAGTGGATAAAAAACCTAACCCCTTACCATAAGCATAGTAAAATAACCCCTAATCCGCCATCCCCCCACATCGCAAACACTAAATAAATCTATTAACCCCTAAACCGCCATCCCCCACATCGCAAAGTATCTAAATACATTTTGGCCTTTTGTAGGGCATTGCCCTAAAGCTAACAGCTCTTTTGCATAAAAAATAAAACAATTACCCCCTAAGATTACAGCGCCCCTCAAAATAAAAAAATCATAACTAAAAAAAACTAATCTACCCATTACCCCGAAAAGGCCATTTGGATGGGCATTGGAGCGCCACCAGGATGAAGATGGAGCGCCGCCTCTCATTATTGATGTGATTGAGGTTAGTGTTCATTTTTAACCCTTTAGTGACAGCTGACGTACCAGGTACGTCAGTGAAAAACTGTCACTTAATGACAATTGACGTACCTGGTACGTCAGCCGGTAAAACGAGCACTGCAAGCGATCGGTGATCGCTTCAGCTGCTCTAACCGTATTGCTACAATGCCTGCATGTTGAGGCATTGTGCAATACGTAACTAAACTGCCGGGGAGCTTCAGATCTTAAACTCCCGGCAGTTTAGTGCATCGGAAGCATTTGATCGCTTCCGATGCTGGCCCCTGACATGCTAGCATATGATGTTTTTTAAAAAAAAATAAAATAAAAAAAGGGAACATTTTAAATAAAATTAATTGTTATATACTTTGCCTGCAGACAAGATGGTGTCTGCAGGCAAGATGGTGCCGGGTGCTGCCCTTCTAAGGGCATGGCTTCAGTCTGGAGGGTGTTCCTAGCTTGCCTCATCATTAGAGGCAGGCTAGTAACATCCAATCAGAAATTGCCTCTAAATGTGATCACTTGTTAGAGTGATCACCATTTGGTTGATCAAGTCAATATTTGTAAATATTGACTATGACCACCATGGATCTGCCTCTCCTCACTTGTTGTTTAGTGAAGGAGAGAGACAGATCTGTATTGAGAGGGAGAGTTCCATTGCATTTAAATTTTGAATAATATCAGACCCAAAGGCTCTTTTCAGAGCCACTCTGTTGTTGATATATATATATATATATATATATATATATATAATATATCATTTTTAACCCCATCTGTGCCATTGATCTCTGCATAAGCATTGATCTTGCACAGGAGCACACAGCAGCACCTTTTTTGCTGTCTGCATTTTTTTAGGGGTTAATTTAAAAATATAATTTTTTTTATTAATTTTTGATATCACTGCTTTAGGCATTGATTATAGTTAATATTTTTAGGCGTTGATATCACTGCATTGATATACAGGCTCTTCTAAGAGTCATTAACACCTTCTGTGCGCAGATCACTGCTTTAGGCGGTGGTTAATATTTATTTAATTTTATTGTAAGACCCAAAGTCTCTTATAATAGCAATTAACCCCTTTTTTGCTGCAGATAACTGCTTTATCACTGCTTAGGCATTTATTTAAATTTATTTAATTTTTTTTGTAAGAGCCATAAACGTAGGTTCTGTGCGTAGATCACTGCTTAGGCATTGATTAATTTTATTGTAAGACCCAAAGCCATTAACCCCTTTTTGTGCCGCAGATCACTGCTTTAGGCATTGATATCACTGCTATTTAATTTGTTTGTAAAAGCCATTAACCCCTTTTCTGCAGCAGATCACTGCTTTAGGCATTGATATCACTGCTATTTTTTTTTTTTTTGTAAAAGCCATTTACCCCATTTTGTGCCGCAGATCACTGCTTTAGGCATTGATATCACTGCTATTTAATTTGTTAATTTTAATTTTACTGTAAGACCCAAAGTCTATTATAATAGCCATTAACCCCTTTTGTGCTGCAGATAACTGCTTTATCACTGCTTAAACATTGATTTAAAATTTTTTGTAAGAGCCATTAACGTAGGTTCTGTGCGTAGATCACTGCTTAGGCATTGATTAATTTTATTGTAAGACCCAAAGCCATTAACCCCTTTTGTGCCGCAGATCACTGCTTTAGGCATTGATATCACTGCTATTTAATTTGTTTGTAAAAGCCATTAACCCCTTTTCTGCAACAGATCACTGATTTAGGCATTGATATCACTGCTATTTAATTTGTTTGTAAAAGCCATTAACCCCTTTTCTGCAACAGATCACTGCTTTAGGCATTGATATCACTGCTATTTAATTTGTTTGCAAAAGCCATTAACCCCTTTTGTGCCGCAGATCAATGCTTTAGGCATTGATATCACTGCTATTTAATTTGTTTGTAAAAGCCATTAACCCCTTCTGTGTGTAGATCACTGCTTTAGGCATTAATATATATTTATAATGGCACAGCGTTTTTATACTGCTGACGAGGCTTATGCCATCCTGGCTTCAGATTCTGAGGCCTCTGCCTCTGACGCAGGCTCTGATTTTGACCCTGGTCAGTGCTCAGATACATCATCTAGTGAAATAAGTGTATCTAGAAATGAATCTAGTGCTAGTGATGTATCTGTGGCTTCTGAGCCCCCTGCCAGAAGGAAACGTGTTGCTCCAGCTGCTGAGGAGTGGGTAGTGCCTAATCTCCAGAGGCCAGATATCCCTCCTTTCACAGAAAATCCTGGCATCAATCTGGATGTCACAGGATTTACCCCCCTTCAATTTATGCAGCTTTTTATGGGGGATGATGTTTTGGGGAACATTGTCTCCCAAACTAATGTGTATGCCCAGCAATTCCGTGCTGCTAAGCCTCAGTCTTTTTGGGCAAAGCAGCAATGGGCCCCCATTGACGTGTCAGAATTTCTAAAATTCTGGGCACTCACAATGCTGATGGGCATAATCAAGAAGCCATCCATCCGCTCCTACTGGAGCACTAGCCCCATCTGCTGTACCCCCATTTACAGACAGTCTATGCCTAGGCAAAGGTATGAAATGATACTTTGTTTCATGCATTTTAATGACAACAGCCTTTGCCTCCCTAGGGAGCATCCCCAATTTGACAGGCTGTACAAGATCCGCCCCCTGATAACCCACTTCACTGCCAGGTTTGCAGAGGCTTATACACCTGGAAAGAATATCTGCGTAGATTAATCCCTGATGAAGTATAAGGGAAGGCTGGGATTCAAGCAGTATATTCCTTCCAAGCGCTCCAGGTATGGAGTGAAAGTGTATAAGCTCTGTGAGAGCGACAGTGGGTATACTCAGGCCTTCCGGGTGTATGAGGGAAAGGATACCCAGCTTGACCCTCCAGGTTGCCCAGAACATATTGGAACCAGTGGCAAGATTGTCTGGGACCTAATTCAACCCCTAATGAACAAAGGGTACCACTTGTATCTTGATAATTTCTATACAAGTGTCCTTTTATTCAAACTACTGTATTGTTTTGATACAGTAGCTTGCGGTACTATCCGTAAGAACCGCATAGGATTTCCAGAGCAACTGTCACGCACCCGGCTACGAAGGGGGGAGACCTCAGCTCTGCGCCAAGAGGAGCTCTTGGCAGTCAAATATAGAGACAAGAAGGATGTATACCTTCTCAGCACCATCCACACTGAAAGGACTGTGGAGGTCTCTGTATGTGGCACAGCTGAGGTCACAAACAAGCCAGTGTGCATCAAGGCCTATAACCGGCATATGGGTGGGGTTGATCTGGCAGATCAGCTGCTTCAACCCTACCTAATTATGCGGAAGACAAGGGCCTGGTACAAAAAGGTTGCAATTTATCTTATGCAAATTGCAACCTACAACACTTTCTTGTTGAACAAAAAAGCAAATCCCTAAATGAAACTCACTTTTTTGCAGTTCCAGCTCCAGGTCATTTCGGTGATTTTGTACCAAGATGCACCTGCTCCCCAGGCGGTGATGGGGGAAAGCAGAGTTGGGGCTACCCACTTTATTTTTAAAATTCCTCATACTACCAAACAGCAGAAACCACAAAAAAGATGCAGAGTCTGCTATAAAAGGGGGCTGAGAAAGGATACCACATTCTACTGTCCTGATTGCCCTGGACAACCTGGACTCTGCATTGGTGACTGCTTTAAACGCTACCATACATTGGTGAAATTTTTTTTTTTTTACATTTACTGTTCCTGAATTTATTTATTTTTTTTACTTTTACTGCTCCAGACTTTTTCTTTGCAATAACTTACAACAGGATCTCCTAAATTAGAGTAAAAAAGCAGTGTGTGTGTAAAACTGAAAATTGAAAAATTACCACCATACACTGTCTCCAATTTGTTTGGCTAAAACGGTTCCATCAAAGGCATCAAAGCACTCCATATACAATACCTTGGGGTGTCAACATTTCAAATATATACACTTTCATGCCAATAAATAGACCTGGGGTATGCGATTGGCCCCAAACTAAAGATAGGCCTATGAGAAGAAATACTCTCAATTTTAACTAAAATTACAAGACATAAAATTCTAACAGAACCTTCCCAAACTTCTGGCAAACCTATACATGGGGGGCATAGGTGTACTCAGGAGGTCTTATAGAAAATAACCTGTATTGTGTTTTTGCAATAACTTACAACAGGCTCTCCTAAATTATAGTCAAACAATGTGAAACTGAAAATTAAAAAATTACCACCATACACTGTCTCCATTTTTTTTGGCTAAAATGGTTCCATCAAAGGCATCAAAGCACTCCATATACAATACCTTGGGGTGTCTACATTTCAAATATATAAACTTTCATGACAATAAATAGTCCTGGGGTATGCGCTTGGCCCCAAACTAAAGATAGGCCTATCAGAAGAAATACTCTCACTTTTAACTAAAATTGCAAGTCATAAAATTGTAACAGAACCTTCCCAAAATCCTGGCAAACCTATACATGGGGGGCATAGGTGTACTCAGGAGGTCTTACAGAAAACAACCTGGACTGTTTTCTTGCAATAACTTTTACCACGTTCTCCAAAATCACAGCCAAAAAGCAATGTGTGTGTAAAAATAAAAAATACCACTACACACTTTCTCCAAAGACTGGCGATTGAATTAGTGCATGGAAAGTGTTAAAATACCAGCATTTGAAATACCCTAGGGTGTCTACTTTTCAAAAATATAGGGTTTGTTGGTAGTAAATTACATTTGCTGGCTTCAGAAATGTTCCAAATAGGACATGGGTGCATGATGACAGATGTGAAAATTCCAAGTTGAAAAACTGGAATGCACTTCCTAAAAATAAGGCCTTTTAGCCCCCAGGGAACCCAACACACCTATACATGGGTGGTATCACTGTACTCAGGAGATGTTGTTGAACACATATTGAGGTGTTTTTTGACAGTAACACATAACATGAATTGAGAATCCATGCCTAAAGTACAATGTGTATGAAAAATAACACAAAAAAATGACTACCCAAAAGTTTGCCAAAGACTGGTGCTTGAATTAGTGCATGGAAAGTGTTAAAATACCAGCATTTGAAATACCCTAGGGTGTCTACTTTTCAAAAATATATGGTTTGTTGGGGTAAATTACATTGGCTGGCTTCAGAAATGTTCCAAATAGGACATGGGTGCATGATGACAGATGTGAAAATTTCAAGTTGGAAAACTGGAATGCGCCACCTAAAAATAAGGCCTTTTAGCCCCCAGGGAACCAAACACACCTATACATGGGTGGTATCACTGTACTCAGGAGATGTTGTTGAACACATATTGAGGTGTTTTTAGACAGTGACACATAACAGGAATTGAGAATCCATGCCTAAAGTACAATGTGTATGAAAAATAACACAAAAAAATAACTACCCAAAAGTTTGCCAAATACTGGTGCTTGAATTAGTGCATGGAAAGTGTTAAAATACCAGCATTCGAAATACTCTAGGGTGTCTACTTTTCAAAAATATATGGTATGTTGGGGGTAAATTACATTGGCTGGCTTCAGAAATGTTCCAAATAGGACATGGGTGCATGATGACAGATGTGAAAATTTCAAGTTGGAAAACTGGAATGCGCCACCTAAAAATAAGGCCTTTTAGCCCCCAGGGAACCCAACACACCTATACATGGGTGGTATCACTGTACTCAGGAGATGTTGTTGAACACATATTGAGGTGTTTTTTGACAGTAACACATAACAGGAATTGAGAATCCATGCCTAAAGTACAATGTGTATGAAAAATAACACAAAAAAATGACTACCCAAAAGTTTGCCAAAGACTGGTACTTGAATTAGTGCATGGAAAGTGTTAAAATACCAGCATTTGAAATACCCTAGGGTGTCTACTTTTCAAAAAAATATGGTTTGTTGGGGGTAAATTACATTGGCTTGCTTCAGAAATGTTCCAAATAGGACAGGGGTGCATGATGACAGATGTGAAAATTTCAAGTTGGAAAACTGGAAAGCGCCCCCTAAAAATAAGGCCTTTTAGCCCCCAGGGAACCCAACACACCTATACATGGGTGGTAATCACTGTACTCAGGAGATGTTGTTGAACACAAATTGAGGTGTTTTTTGACAGTAACACATAACAGGAATTGAGAATCCATGCCTAAAGTACAATGTGTATGAAAAATAACTAAAAAAAATGACTACCCAAATGTTTGCCAAAGACTGGTGCTTGAATTAGTGCATGGAAAGTGTTAAAATACCAGCATTTGAAATACCCTAGGGTGTCTACTTTTCAAAAATATATGGTTTGTTGGGCGTAAATTACATTGGCTGGCTTCAGAAATGTTCCAAATAGGACATGGGTGCATGATGACAGATGTGAAAACTTCAAGTTGGAAAACTGGAATGCGCCACCTAAAAATAAGGCCTTTTAGCCCCCAGGGAACCCAACACACCTATACATGGGTGGTATCACTGTACTCAGGAGATGTTGTTGAATACATATTGAGGTGTTTTTTGACAGTAACACATAACAGGAATTGAGAATCCATGCCTAAAGTACAAAGTGTATGAAAAATAACACAAAACAATGACTACCCATAAGTTTGACAAAGACTGGTGGTTGAATTAGTGCATGGAAAGTGTTAAAATACCAGCATTTGAAATACCCTAGGGTGTCTACTTTTCAAAAATATATGGTTTGTTGGGGGCTTCAGAAATGTTCCAAATAGGAAATGGGTGCATGATGACAGATGTGAAAATTCCAAGTTGGAAAACTGGAATGCACTACCTAAAAATAAGGCCTTTTAGCCCCCAGAGAACCCGACACACCTATACATGGGTGGTATCACTGTACTCAGGAGATGTTGCTGAACACATATTGGGGTGTTATTTGGTAGTAACCCTTAACATTCTCAGTATATGTATTCTTAAATTGCTATTTTGTCAAAAATTCACCACTTATTTTTTTTCTTTTAAAACTTTGGCATCGATTTGTGCTAAAATGGTTGCATGAAGAGAGTCAAAATACCCCAAGTTTAATACCTTAGGTTGTCTTCTTTTTAAAAATATATACATGTGAAGGATTATTCAGTGATTCCTGACAGATATCAGTGTTCCAATGTAACTATCTCTAGTTTTGAAAAAAATGTTTTGGAAATAGCAGTGTGCTACTTGTACTTATTGCCCTATAACTTGCAAAAAAAGCAAGGGGCATATAAAAATTGGGTATTTCTAAACTCAGGACAAAAAATTGAAGCTATTTAGCATAGTTTTTTTTGGTGGTTGTAGATGTGTAATAGATTTTGGGGGGTCAAAGTTAGAAAAAGTGTGTTTTTTTCCATTTTTTCCTCATACTTTATATTTTTTTTTATAGTAAATTATAATATATGATGAAAATAATGGTATCTTTAGAAATTTCATGTAATGGCGAGAAAAACGGTATATAATATGTGTGGGTACAGTAAATGAATAAGAGGAAAATTACAGCTAAACACAAACAGTGCAGAAATGTAAAAATAGCCATTGTCATTAAGGGTAAGAAATTTGAAAAATGGTCCGGTCATTAAGGGGTTAAGATTAGGGATTTTTTTATTTTTAATGGGCAGAAAAAGAGCTGAATGCCCTTTTAAGGGCAATGCCCATCAAAATACCCTTTTTGGGGCAATGGGTTGATTAGTTTTTTTTTTTGTTCGGATTTTTTTATTTTGAGGGGTGGGGGGCTGTAATGTTAGGGGGTAATTGTATTATTTTTTATGCAAAAGAAGCTGTTAGCTTTAGGGCAATGCCCTACAAAAGGCCCTTTTAATGGCTATTTGTAGATTAGGGTTTATTTTAGGGTGGGTATATTTTTTAGGGGTATTAGAATAGGAATCCTTTTTTTTATTTTGGATAATTTCATTTTTTATTTTTTCTAAGGGTAGGTTTTTTTATTTTTGGTAATGGTAGTTTTTGTTGTTGTAATGTTAGCTTTTTTTGTAATGTAGGTTTTTTTGTAATGTAGGTTTTTTATTTTTTGACATTTTTTTTTAAAGTAATGTTAGTTTTTTTCAGTTTAAGCTTAGATTTTTATTTTATTTTTCAGTTGTTTTTTAAGGTAGTATATTTTTTATTTAATGTATGTGTATTTTAAATGGGGTTAAGTTAGGGGGTGTTAGGTTAGGGGGTTTAGTTAATAGTTTAATATATGCAATGTAGGGGATGGCAGTTTCAGGGTTAATAGTTTTATTTAGTGTTTGCAATGTGGGGGGATGGCAGTTTAGGGGTTAATAGTGTATTTAGATACTTTGCAATGTGGGGGATGGCGGTTTAGGGTTAATAAATGCATTTAGATACTTTGCGATGTGGGGGGATGGTAGTTTAGGGGTTAATAGTTTTAATTAGTGTTTGAGATGTGGGGGTGGAGGTTCAGGGGGTAATAGTGTATTTAGATACTTTGCAATGTAGGGGGATGGCAGTTTAGGGGTTAATAGATGTATTTAGATACTTTGCGATGTGGGGGGTGGCTTTATTTAGTGTTTGCAATGTGGGGGATGGCGGTTTAGGGTTAATAGTGTATTTAGATACTTTGTAATGTGGGGGGATGGTGGTTTAGGGGTTTATAGTGTAGTTGATGGGTATAAGTGTACTTTGTAAGGTATTTTTATGTGTTTTGTGAAACTTTTTTGTTTTGTAAAACACATAACTACAGCTCTTCCAGTGCGGAATGGATTTTTGCGGAAAAGACCATATCGTGCGTGGAAAAGACAGAACGCACGACTTGTAATCTTGCCGTAGGTATGAGTAAAAATATTGAAATTTAATAGATATTCCTTTGGCAAATTAAATTAAAACATCTGTACAACATATCTGCTCTCTGGTTAATTTTAAAAGTGTTAATTGCTACCTCAAGCTGGCAGTAGTAATAATCAGCCACTTGTTTGTGGGCGCGCGCTAAAATTATTTAGCGTTCCACTTGTAATCTAGCCCTAAGTATCTGAAGAGGCTTGATCTATTAAAGGGATCTCTGTTAACCTGTGTAAATATTAGTTTTCACTCTACGCTACCCTGTTATTGAGCACCTGAGTTGCTATTAGTAAGCAGCAGCCTTCTAAGCACTAATATGCAGAGTCTCCGCTTTTCCTTGCAGCAAGTTCCCAGCATGGGGATTTATCCTCCTAGGTGCAATACAAAACAGCATAAAGTGCTATTCCTCCCCCACTTTACCCTCCTGCCCCCCGTAGCACAAGTAGGACATCCACAACTTGAGTGCATCTATATTGTGTATATTGTCAGACTTATAGTTAGAGGTTCAAACTCAAATGCACATTTTAGTCTCTGTTAGTGCATTTTTACATTAAAATATTAAACACAATTTCCCTTTGATGTGTTAAGTAGCATAAATGTTAATATTCAATGATTGTTGAATATTGTTTGCTATAGGTTTGCATTGAAATCTGTTATAAAATTTCAGGTGTTAATATTTAAATATTCTAATGTATTTCATAGAGGGAAGTTATCACTTGTTTACAAAAATACATTTTTAATGTTCAACAAATATTCAACATGAATTTAAAATGAATAACTGAAGCCAACGTTTTTTATTTTTAATGAATGTGTCAAAATATTCTAAAATACCTGGTCCCTATGAAGGAAAGGGGAGATTTAAAGAAAATACATTTTAAATCTAGATAAATGTACTTGTCTCTTTTGAAAACAGCATCCTTCCTTCCTAAAGCTGCCTCTGGCATTTCCACTGCCCTCCAAATGTTTGCTCCTGTGAATTATGAACATACTGGTTCCGGAGTTGCTACAAGCATCTCACAGTATTCTAAACAAAAAATGTTGTCATGCTTCAAATATTGAATTTAAAATTAAAATGTCACAGAGAAAGCTATCTCATATTAAAATGTCAGAAGACTAGTACAGTGCGCATTTAAAATGTACAAGATCAGAAAAAGGATTATGATCGGTGTAATAGCTTTGATTAGGATAAGATTTGCAATGCATTGTTGCCCTCTCTGGCAGCCAACATGTTAATAACCATAAACAGCATTCCAATTGTTTCATTACATCATTTTGAACATTTCAGAAATAAATATCTCTTCATTTGGATCTTGTCAAGCTGTTCCCAGGTCCCAAATATAGTTCTTCATTTGCCATACTATCTTTTAAGTATATGATCTATTATATAAAGGCCCCAATGTTTAAAACATTGATGGACATTCAGGAAACTGCTTTGATTGCATCGTCGGCATTGCACCCTGATGATCTGTCAGAAGGTTGGGATTGTGCCATTGGGATTGTGATGTCACCATCCAAATCGTTGACATATTATTATATAACTATACAGCTATATCACTAAAGTTATCATCAATGTTTAAATGATGTGTCACAGAGATGCGCTAAAACGCAGGCGGTACCAGTAAAACCTGCTAGTCTATATCCAGGCTTCTGGAGCTCAGTGCTGGAGCCTCAATTGAGCCCCAGACCACCGGTGGCCAACTGCCGGAAGACCAGTGTTCTGTCGAAACATCAAACCTGTAGTAATGTGGAACCATGTCCCTTCTGGAGACGTGGTTCCTCTCAATCGGACGGGTTGCAATTGCACCACTTCTGTAGCTCAAACATACTAGAAATTCCTGGAATTCCTAGCACAAATACAGCGCATGTGCACATTGCCTGTCAGATTTTGCAACTATTTCACCTGTCGGAATGTGGAACCACTGAGTTTGCATGTTAAAGCTAACAGCTGATCTGACCACCCATCACTGTCCTCTATGATACGCAGTCACTACAGGGAAAGGCTTGCAGATTTAATTGAAGGTGAAACACTTTACTTTCCCTGTCTACCCCTTTTTTATCCTACTTACCTGAACCTCTTTTTTCTTACCCTGCCTAACAGGTAAAGTAAAAGCCCGGATAGACCAAAGAGGTTTTGTCGTTCCATCAGTGTTTAAACGCATCTATGTAACAAAATATGTATTGACATGTAAAATGTAGATTATTTAAAGTATTGGAGATATCTTAAAAGAAATTGAATAGCTGCTTGCAATTATTTCAAAATTATTTGAAAATATATGTTTAAGTTTAAAACAATATTATGTTAACATTAAATCCATCTAAAGATATATATTTAAAAAATATGCATTGTACATGAAAATATATAAATTAAAATTTAGATATTCTTGCTTGATGCATTTATTATTGTAAATAAAATAAATATTTTTTAAAATAGATATTTATGTTATAAATGACAGTTGCATTATAATTATAGTATCACATAACGTCATGCTTGTTATGCAATAAAACAATTGCTAATGCCTTTTGTAACATGAATATAATTTTGAAAATAAAAAACACACAAAGTAAAAATAAATACATGTTAATGTATATACAATATTTTAAAAAATAAGCATCATACAAAAGAATTCATATTTTAAAAATTGTAGATAAATTTACTATTAACCCAAAAGCTACCCTAAACTAATCACCTAATCAACTCCATTACAGTTATGAGTGGTGGTTAGTTGATTAAGGCTTAATAAATGGAAACTATCATTAATCACATAATCAACCCTCATACAGGTATGAGGGGTGGTTAGATAATTAAGGCCTAATAAATGGTAACCATCAATAATCACCTAATCAATACTCTTACAGGTTTGAGGGGTGGTTATTTGATTAAGGCCTAATAAATGGTCGCCATCATTAATCACCTAATCAACCCTCATACAGGTATTGGGGTGGTTAGTTGATTATAGCCTACAAATTCCTAACTAACAATAATCACCAATCAACCCCCATACAGATTAAAGCCTACAAATTGCTAAATAAATGTAATCTCCCAATCAACACCTATACAGGTATGGGGATCGTTAGTTAATTAAATCCTACAAATTCATAAATAAATGTAATCACCCAATCAACCCTCATACTGGTATAGGGGCTGGTTAGGAGATCAAAGTTCAAATTCCTAAATTAATGTAGTCACTTAACCAACCCCCATGCAGGTATGGGGGGTGGTTAGGAGATTAAAGCCTAAACTACCACCTCCCAACTCAAACAACACTAACAACTAAACTCCCCTATAAACTAACCCTCCTCTAAACTAACCCCACTAAGTTACAAAAAAAATCAAAAAAATCCAAGTTCATAAAATTTTAAAAAACTAAGTTACAGAAAATAAAAAAAATACATTATACAAAATAAAAAAATACCTAACACTAAACTACATGACCCATAAAATAAAAAAATAAAATAAATTAAAAAAACACTAAACCCTACCTATATAAATTACAATAAATTACAATAGCTCTTAAAAAGGTCATTTTGAAGGGCATTGCCCAAAAGCGATCACAACTCTTTAATATTTAAAATAAAAAAGTTACAAACTCCCTATACATTAAAGGGACACTAAACCCAACATTTTTCTTTCATGATTCAGATAGAGAATACAATTTTAAGCAACATTCCAATTTACTTCTATTATCTATTTTGCTTCATTTTTTGGTATCCTTTGTTGAAGAAATAGCAATGCACATAGGTGAGCCAATCACATGCGGCATCCATGTGCAACAACCAATCAGCAGCTACTGAGCCTATCTAGATATGCTTTCAGCAAAGAGTATCAGGGGAATAAAACAAATTAGATAATAGAAGTAAATTAGAAAGTTTAAAATTGCATGCTTTTTCTAAATCATGAAAGAAAAAAAAATGGGTTTCATGTCCCTTTAATTGAACTCCCACCCCCCAAAATAAAAAAAAAATGTAACTAAATCAGCCTATCCTGAAAAAAAAAACCCCAAAAAAACCCTAACTAACCCAACAATTGTTACTCACGGTTGATGAGGACTCCGGCTCCTCTTGATCCGTTGCTGGCCCATCTTCATCCAGGTGCCGGGAGAACATCTTCATAGTGGCAGAGGCAGACTTTGGCGACCTCTTCCGCCGCCTCCACTCCGCAATCTTCATCAATGGCAGGGCCCATCTTCATCCATCCTCAAGGCGCCGGGGGCTTCGCAGCTTTTTTTTCTGCTCACATGAAGAGGGGGAATACCCCCTCTTCATGTGATCTCTGCTGCACACTGAAACCCAGAAGCGCAGAACCCCAATATATAGGGTACCCCTTTCTTACGATTGGCTGATTTCAACTGAGTCAATCCCTATTTGGCTGATTTGAATCAGCCAATAGAAATAACTTTTTTAAATTTAAATACTAATCATGGGGTTCCACGCTTCTGGGTTTCATTGTGGGTGGAGATTAAATGAAGGCCAGAGCTCCCCGTTGAAAGCTGAAGAAAATAAACCATCTCTATCAACGCAAAGAAGCCCCCCCCTTGCCTTGAGGATGGATGAAGATGGGCCCCAGCCTTTGATGAAGATTGCTGAGTGGAGGAAGAGGCCACCAAAGTCCGCCTCACCTGCCACAAAGATGGGCCCCCGGGGTTCCTGGAGCCATGGATGAAGATAGGCCTGCAACAGATTAAGAGGAGCCTGAGTCCCCATCAGATGTGATTAACAATTTTGGTGTTAGGGGTTTTTTGGGGGTGGGATTTTATCTTTAGAAAAGGCTTTGTTATTTTTAATTTTATTTCTTAGGCTAGGTTTTTTTAGGTTAGATTTTTTTTTATATTATTATTTTATATTATTGGCAAAAGAGCTGTGGGAAATGCCTTCCAAAATTCCCCTTTTAAGGGCAATGGTAATTTATTTTAGAGTAAGGCTTTTTTATCTTGGGGGGCTTTTTATTTTATGGAGCATGTAGTTTAGTGTTAAGTATAATGCTTTTTTTATTTCCATGTGGTTTTTTATTTTGTGTAACAGCTTTTTTTTGTGTAACTTAGTGATATTTGTTTAGGCGGGGTAGGTGATAGAGTAGGGTTAGGTTTCTTTTGGATTCTTTTGGTTTAGGGTTTTGTAATTTTTTAAGTTAGATTTTTTAATTTATATTTTTTTTAGTTTATTTTTTTAAGCTAGATTTTTTTTAACTTAGATTTGTTTAAATTAATAGTTAGGTACTTGCAGTGGGTTGATGGCAGTATAGGGGGTTAATAGTTAGGTACCTGCAATGGGTTGATGGTGGCTTAGGGGATTAATAGTTAGAACTTTCGGTGGGTTGATTGTGGCATAGGGGGTTAATAGATAGAATATGCTTCTAGGCCCTCCAGGGAAAGTGGCCATTGCTTGCCAATATACTCTTAGGCACCCCTCGGGAAAGTGGTCCCTGCTTATCAATATGATCCCAGGCACCCCCGGGAAAGGGGCCTTTGCTTGCCAAAATGCTCCCAGGTACCCCAGGAAAGTGGTCCTTGCTTACCAAATAGATATTGCCTAGGCAAATAGTTTTTAACACATTGATTAATCTTTAAAAACCATTTGCCTAGGCAAAAGTCTTTTGCCTAACTACAATTCAGGCAAATAGTCTTCAGAGAAAGTCAAATAAGCTGTTCACAGTTTTTCAGCTTTTTAAAGCCAAGGTACCCTTGGAAAGTAGCCCCTGCTTGCCAATAAGTTCCCAGGACCCCCAGGAAAGTGGCCCTTGCTCTCCAATAGGTTCCCAGGCACCCTTAGGAGAGTGGCCCCTGCTTGCCAACATGCTCCTAGGCTCCCATGGGAAAGTGGCCCTTGCTTGCCAATAGGCTCCCAGGCACCCCCAGGAAAGTGGCCCTTGCTTATCAATATGCTCCCAGGCACCCCTGGGAAAGTGGTCCTTGCTTGTCAAAATGTTCCCAGGCACGCCAGGAAAGTGTCTCTTGCTTGCCAATATAAACCCAGGTAACTGGAAAACTGGCCCCTGATTGCCTATAGGCTCCCAGGCACCCTGAGAAAGTGGCTCTTAAATGCCAAAGATCACAGGACCCCCGGAAAAGTGGCCCCTGTTCACCAATAGGCTCATTGCACCCTGGGAAAGTGGACCTTACTACCAGTAGGTTCCCAGGCACCTCAGGAAAGTGGCCCCTGCTCATCAACAGTATGCCAGGCACCCCATGAAAGTGGCCCCTAATAACCAATAGGCTCACAGGGACCCTGCTAAAGTGGCCCCTGCTCACCAATAGGCTCACAGGCACACAAAGAAAGTGGCCTCTGCTTGCCAATAGACTCCCAGCCACCCGGGAATGTGGTCCCTGCTCGCCAATAGGCTTGCAGACTCCTCACAAATGTGGCCCCTGCTCACCAATAGGCTTCAAGTGAACCCAGTTAAGTGGCCCCTGCTTACCAATAGGCTCCAAAACCCCTTGTAAGAGTGGTACCTGCTCACGAATACACTCCCAGGAACTGCAGGAGAGTGGTCGCTGCTCACCAATAGGTAGCCAGGCCCAAAAAAAGTGGCCCCTGCTCACCAATAGGCTAAAATTGTTTAAACTTTAAAAAACCTTCCCGGGTGCCTGAGAGCATATTGGTGAACAGGGACCACTTTCCCAGGGTGCCTGGTAGCCTATTTGTAAGCAGGGGTTACTTTCTTGGAGCGCCTGGGAGTCTATTGCTGAGCAGGGGACACTTTTTTGGGGAACCTGCAAGCCTATTGGCGATCAGGGGAGCCTATTGACAACTAGGGGTCACTTACGCAGGGTGTCTTGGAGCCTATTGGCAAGCAGGGGCATTTTCATGGGGGCCCTGGAGCCTATTGGTAAGCAGGGGCCACTTTCCTGGGGTTCCTGTGGACCTATAGCTGAGCAGGGGCCACATTGCTGGGGGTGTTTGGGAGACTATTGGTGAGCAGAGGCCACTTTTCTGGGTTGTCTGGGAGCCTATTTGCAAGCAGGGGCCATCTTGCTGAAGACCCAGAGGCCACTTTTCTGAGATGCCTGGGAACATATTGATAAACAGATACCACTTTCCACGGAGGCCTGGGAACTTATTGATGAGTATGGTCCACTTCCCCAGGATGCCTAGGAGCCTATTGGGGTACAGGGGACACTTCCATAGAGTGTCTTTAAACATATTGGCAAGCATGGGCCACTTTCCAAGGAGGGCTGGGAGCCTATTAGTGAGCAGCGGCCATTTTACTTGGGTGCCTGGGAGCCTATTGGTGAGCAGGGGCTGCTTTCTGGGGATGTCTGGGAGCATATTTGCAAGCAGTGGCAAATTTTCCAGGTTACATGGATGTCTATTGATGAGCATGGGACACTTTTCTGGGGTGTTTGGGATCCTATTGGCAAGCAGAGGACACTTTTTGTAAGTAGAGGCACTTTTCTGTGTGCCTGGGAGCCTATTGGCAAGCAGGGGCCAGTTTCTGTAAAGGTTCTGGGAGCTTCTTGGCGACCAGAGGCCACTTTCTCAAGGTGCCTGGGAACCTGTTGACGAGCAAGGGGGGCACTTTACTAGGGTGCCTTGGCCTTGAAAAACTGTGCACAGCTAATAAGACTTTCTGAATAACTATTTGCCTGACTAGTAGTTGGTTTTTAAAGCTTAAACAGTTTCAAAAGCTATTTGCCATAAATTACTATTTGCCTACCAGAAATATACAGAATTAAGGTGCATAAATAATAATGCACAATCTAGTATTACTAGTGGATGGTTAAAAATGTTTTACCAAAGCATCTTAGCACAGCTGAAACTTTCATGAATAGAACAAGGTCACAATTACAAGAGTTGTGTTGTGCTCTTCCTGGGACCTGAAGTAAATTATAATTACTTACAAAACAAATAAAAAAGCTATAGAAATAAAGGATTTAAGTTATCTTTAGACTTTATACAAAGGAAACAAAGGTTTATTACTGAAAATAATGTTTTCTTGAAGCATTAAAAGGCTATCAGCTAGATTACGAGTTTTGCGTTATGAGTGAAAAAGCCTCATAACGCTGCTTTTTCCCTACTGCTGCTATTACAAGTTTCTGTAGCGCCACAAATATCACCATCTACGCTCAAATACATACCGCTCACACAGACCCAGTAGTTAATGATATATCGATAACAAAAACATCCACAAATCACTTCAAAAACATTACACAAAGCAGAGGCGTAACTAGAAACCACAGGGCCCAGGTGCAAGAATCTAAGAAGGGCCCCCCCACCACCCCTCCCCCTCCAAAAAAAGGTGAATTTAATACATATTTTTTTTTTTTTTTACATTTAACACAGAAAAAAATGTGAATCAGATTACATGTCTGCAAAAGGAGGTACCCTGTGCCCACAGTCTGTGAGATGGTCTGACCCCCTATTACTGTATATATATAGTGACACTGTTTAACCCACCAGTACTGTATATAGTAAGTTAGTGACACAGTTTGTAATCTGCCGGTGAGATGGCTGGCCTGACCCTACCCGCCCAGTACTTTATAAAGTGACCATAGTAGTCAGTGACATGGTCCACCCCCCCATACTATATATAGTGGTACTGTATAGTGACACTGTTTACCCCCTGCCCCCCCATGCTGTAGTAACAAGATCTGTAATTTGCTGGTTCCACAAACATACACAAACACACATACATGCATAAATACACACACAGTCACATACATACACACACACACACACACCATACACACACATAAACACCAATGGGTATAACAGAAACACTAACCCCTGTAGTCATGTCACATTCACATGATATCAGTGCAGGCAGTGGTAGGTTAACGTTTTTTATTAAAAAAAAAAAATTATAAAAAAAAACAAAAACATTTTTTTTTTTTTTTTAAGCTGGGCCCCCACCCTCAGGGGCCCAGTCGCACCTGCGACCTCTGCACCCCCCATAGTTTCGCCCCTGACACAAAGTACACTTACACTCATACAAACACTCTACAATATTTCATTTTTAAATTAAATTTTTTCATGTAAAAATATAATTGATCAAAGTTATGAGATCTTGGGTGTTTGAAAAAAAATGCACACAAACCCATTTTACATTGACTTATATAGACATACGGGAACATACACTCATCTAGCTACATCTAACTACAAATATTGTCACATATATACACAAATCGATAGATACAAACAATATACAGCACATTACCTACACAAAACATATTTTTATTATGAAATTAACATGATTTAGCTACTTTTTTACAGAAGCACATGACGTCACTCACTTTACGCTCAACACAAGTGTTGGATTTTATTTCTCTGGACATTTCTCTCCTCCATTGTCTTCTATGGGGAATACATGCTGTGCACATGACCAGCAGATTTACCTAAATCAGAAAAAGTTTTAAACTTTAAAACTCGTAATACCAGCGTTAGACTTGTGGTGTTAATTCATTCATTCTTGCCGGGACTTGCTATGACAAATAGATCTAGAAATTACTATTTCCCTATGGAGTTATGGCTTTTACTTGTGTGAACATCACTACAACATCACATTCTTAAAGGAAATTACATTACATCAACTAGAAATAAACATCAATTCTATCATCAACAATACGAAATCAGTTTAAAAAATTAAATCATATTTGGGGGGCGGAGCCTGACCATGCAGGAAGATGGTCGCACACTAGCAGGGCTGCTGCTTCCTACACTGACAATAAGCTTATAATTAGCACTCAAACTTCATATTTAGGCACCATGGTACTTAACTAGGGCCAACATACACCCCTGACTGAGAAGGTAGTTCCACACTAAGAGGCCGCTCACAGCCATTCATGATCTAAGGCAGCAATTTTACCCTGCATAGACGGCAACCCACGTGGGACCCGCATCTGTTTCTAACAACAGAGGACAAGCGAAGATTACTTCTAAATTGTGGGCTCCTAACAACCCTAGCAAGGAGAACAGACCGGCTGGTTAGCTGACCCCTTGATAACGCTCCGCTGCCGAACAAACTGGGCCTGATATTTGGGCTCAACTAAAAACAGCATCGGGAGGCCAGGGCCCTCAGTACAGCTTGCGATGGTGCTGGATGCACCCGGACTTACTCACCGGAGTGATATGCAGGTAGAGGAGTTCTGGACCAAGTAGTTGCCGCATTTGAACAGCAGTCCAGGATCACAGCAGCCTCATTACACCTTCCTCCAAGAAGAGCCGGCGGACGGGTAAGCACGTCAATCCATTACAAGGCTGCTATAAGGGGTACTCTAAAAATACATTCTGACAACGCTAGAAAGAAAAGAGGCATTGAGAAAAGCGGATACCTTTTAATAAACACGAAAAGGGACCATCTTGCCCACTAATATGCCTCTATATACCCCCTTACATAATATGGAGTATTAAAACATTCTGGGGACATGGATTATATAATTTGCACAGGGGAAACAAAGCTCCAGTAAAAATTATAAGCAGTGCACTAAGTCCAGGGTTTAACTGAGGGGAAAATCTTGTTGCTTCAGTGATCAGGGCCTGGCCTGTTTAGCAGCTCTACATAGGTCCTGTGATACATAAAACACAAAATACAAGCTGGATAGTAGGATCTGTTATATACACCACAACCCCCTCATTGAAGTGAATAATAGTCTGAAGTGCATAGGTCACCTGGCATTTGAGCACATAATTGTTTCTACTGCACTGGGGCATGCCTAATAAAAGAGGGAGCAGGGCAGATAAGATAGGTGCCTCTAAGCCCATGAGCCATTATCTTAAGCCAATAGACTCTGACAAAATTACACCTGATGCAACTATGACGAGCTCTCAGGAGCCTCAAGCAGCATCTACCCCACATGCTGATGCCTCTCACTCTCAGTTTCTCACTAAAGAGGACATTTCACACCTCTCCTCTAAGTCTGATATACAAGGAGTAATGACCGAGATGAGGAGCTTATTTGGTGACCTGAGAAAGGATTTTTCCGTGTTAGAAACGAGAGTTTTGGCAATTGAAAAATCCGCTAAGGATAACGCAACCTCCTTGCAGCAACAATCAACTGATATACTCAACCATTCTGATAATTTGCAATACCTCAAGACAAATTGGAAGACATAGATAATAGAGGCCGCAGGAACAACCTGCACTTCCGTGGGGTTTCTGAGTCCATCGCTCCACAAAATATTGAAGGATACCTCCAAGCGCTGTTCAGAATTATTAAAGACTCCCCCTCGTCACCAGAGATCCCGATTGAAAGAGCTCATCGGGCACTTAGACCCAAACCACCAAGTAAAGCCCCTCCAAGAGACATTATTGTTAGATTTCTTAGCTTTAAAGATAAGGAAGAAATCCTTCAAGGAGCATGGCGAAAACACCCTATAACCCATGCGGGAGAGGAGATCCAGGTCTTCACAGATTTATCACCCATGACCTTACAAAAGCGCAGAGACTTGAGCCACATTACATCAGTTTTGAGGAGCAATAAAGTCCTGTACAAATGGGGCTTCCCAGTCTCCATCATAGCATCCAACAATAACAAAACTGTCATTTTACGGCCTGGTATGGATCACCGGGCCTTTTTTTAAAATTTATCATTACAGGTCCCTACTTCCAGTGGTGCTAATACAAGAGGTGAGCAGTTTGCCAATCGCCCTACCAGAAATCGTGATGATGAGGAATTGGCTGGGTAAAGTTCAACGTGGTCTTTTTGGCCACTATTTGTACTTTTGATATGAGCTATGTGGGCACCTGGGTGTCTTATTTGTTTTACAATAGCGTAACACTTGAACATTCTATATGCTGTTTTTTGACACATGATGCACTGATCGTAGATTGATGACTGTTGTAATGTGTCTTATTCATACACCTAGTCTTTGCAGAACTCAAATACAGCTCTCTCATCCGTAGCTGAGGGACACGGTATGACTTTTTGACCACAGCGGGTATGAGGAGACTGTTGCAGGGCCTGGGGGGATTGCAGGCTTTATGGACACTTTTTTCAACAGGTGTAAATGTTTATCTAAAACAGCAATGTGCTAAGATATGTAATGTGTACCTCTTAATTACTTATATTTTTACCCCCCTATACAGCTATGTTTTACAGGACATTGTTTTAGGTCTAAACTCTCTACAAACATTACCATGGGGGCCCCACCCGGAGCTCAGTTATAGGGAGGGAATCGGCATGATTAACATGACATGATTAATACCACATCTAAAGGACAAGCTCGAGGCCGTGGCTTAGATATTCATCTCACGCTATACATGATATCATACTGGTTAAAGTTAGTTAGTTTGAGTTGAAAGCAGCTTCATTAGCTCCTAAATGGGTTCCTGGCTAAATTACAATGTCACCCTTTTTAACTGCTTACAGTGTAGGATAGTACGGGAACATACTAACAGTCATCTTCCAAATTTGCATCACAGTGATTGTGGCTTGATGGCTCTCATGGACACTATCAATATCCTTTTGGCCTTTCCGAAACCGTGGTTACACAATTATCTTAATTAGCAGACATAGGAGGGCATCAATCACGGGCGGGCATTTCACAGTATAGGGGGAGGTATGGAGCCACTTAACCATCTACCTGACTATAAGCTTAGGTTATATACAACACCAAGTGGCATTTACTCACCCCATAATTATCTCCCTATTACTAATTATCAAAAGAATTAATTTAATGGGAGCCTAGACCGCCTATCGGGGCCCTATAGGATTCACACAGTCATTTATCTAAAGCGCGAAGGTAGGCCATAGCACAGTTCCCAATTCTCTTTAGGCACAATATAATAATGCCCTTTCGTTGTACTAGTTTTTCTGTTCTAAACTTAGTTTGTACCAAGAAATTAAGGTGCTATAAGAATACATAGGATTTTTCCTTTTTACCATTTATAACTTACGTCAGTAAAGGGGCTTTTCCCCTATTTCAGTGTTTGTTTTCTGATTGTTATATTATAAGATATATTGAATTTCACTATAAATAAGTGTCCCCGGGTTCTTTTGTAACTCTAGGTAACACTTTTGACATTTCTTTTAAATATCAGCATCCTGTATAGTACCCTACCCCTTCTTGCCTCTTTCTCTTTACTATATTCTTAACAACAGTCCTTCTACTCCCCTCCAGTCCTTTTTCCCCCTCCTCTCCCTTGTGTGCTCTTTTTTTTCTCTCTCTCCACCATGCAGTCCAGACCTAGTAGGTTTGGTGACCACTCTATAAATCTTGCTACCATTAACGCTAAAGGTTTGAATGACCCGGGCAAACGCTCTATTGCACTTAAAGAACTAAGCAAACTACAGAGTCATATAATTCTTATACAAGAAACTTACTTTATTAAAGGAAGCAAACCTAGATGGCATAACGCACAATTCCCCCAGGCTTATTTTGCCTCAGGACAGAGTAAAAAAGGGGGAGTAGGCATCATCCTCCACAAATCAGTACCATTTATTCTACAGTACATTGAAAAAGACCCAGACGGACGATACATTATCATAGTCGGCACACTTTATGTACACTATCTTACACTAGCCTCAGTCTACTCTCCGAGTCAGGGACAAGTGTCCTTTTTTAATCAGGTACGAGACCAATTATTAGAACACTCCAGGGGAATCTCATTCTTAGTGGGCGCCTTTAACATAGTGGCAGATCCGGTAATTGACACTTCAAAGGGAGTAACCTGTACACCATCATCTACCATCACACAGGTTAACGCCATCTTAACAAAATTAGAGTTACATGATGTTTGGCGCACACTGCACCCCACCTCTAGGGATTATTCATTCTACTCTATCCCACATAATAGCTATTCCCGAATTGATCACATATACACAGACTCATGTGGCTTATCCATAACACATCATAGTGCTATTGGCCATATCTCATGGTCAGATCATGCACCCGTATCCTGCTCGATACTATGGCCTGATATCCCCATTAAGGAGAGCACATGGAGACTGGACGAAACTATTCTAGATAACCCCTTGATCCTATCAGAGGTACAGAAATCAGCTTGAGAGTATTTTGAGAATAATACTTACCCCACCTCCTCCAAAGCTATTATTTGGGAAGCCCATACGACTGTGATTAGAGAGGCCCTAATTAAACATAAGGCCTTCCTTAATAGGCAATACAGGACCAAATACTTAGACCTCCAATCTGCATTGGGCTTATTAGAAGCCAAACACAAAGAACTCCCCTCCTGTACAGACACCACAAACCGTCTAAAAAAAGCTAGATTAGAATTTCAACAACACCTAATAGAGTCTCATCAAAAGAAAGCCCTGTTTTTAAAACAACACTACTACGAGGGAGGCAATAAACCAGGTAAAATCTTAGCGAGAACCCTCAAAAAGAGACAGCTCCGCTCTTATATACAAATAATATAATAATAATAATAATATATACAAATCAGGGGATGGCCACACACTCCGTAGCAGCTCCCAAATAGCTAAGGAGTTTCATAAGTATTACCATTCTTTGTATAATATACAGGAATATACATCAGCACCCACTCAAGAAATAGGGATAACCAAACAGGAATCCTTAATAAACTCCTACCTGGAGGACATAGACCTCCCCTCCTTGTCAAAGGAGGATTCTGAAGCTATGGATGCTCCGATCTCTTTGGAGGAGCTATACGAGGCCATCAAAAGCTGCCCAAGTGGCAAGAGCCCAGGTCCTGATGGCTTCTCTGCGACATATTATAAAAAGTTCAAAGAGGTTTTGGCTGGTCCTCTTTTGAACCTATTCAATGGACTTCATAGTGATCCTAATTTATCGAGGGTTTTGCTGGAGGCCCACATAACGGTTTTGCCCAAACCAGGGAAAACCGGGGACTCCCCAGGTCATTTTAGGCCCATATCGCTAATTAATTCTGATATGAAAATATTATCGAAAATTCTTGCAAATAGGCTCAACAAACACTTGCCCAACCTAATTGGCAACGACCAAGTTGGATTTGTCCCGGGCCGTGAGGCAAGGGACAATACTATGAGAGTCACCCAACTAATTAACCATGCGAGGGTCACTGGTTGTCCCTTAGTGCTCTTCTCCACCGACGCGGAGAAAGCATTTGACATGGTGAGTTGGCCTTTTCTGCGTCGAGTGTTGGAAAAGATAGGGCTTGGCGAAGCGTATGTGAACTCGGTACTAGCGCTGTACTCCAACCCAAATGCTAAAATTAAAATTAATGGGACTTTATCCGAACCATTTAATATCAGCAATGGAACCAGACAGGGATTCCCATTGTCCCCACTGCTCTTTGCTCTGTCCATAGAGGTTTTGGCTAATAAAGTTAGACATAATCAGAAAATCAAGGGAATAGGTGTGGGAGATAAAGAACACAAGCAAGCTTTATATGCTGATGATGTTTTATATACTTTTACTAATGCATCAGAGTCGATCCCTGAGCTCTTAAAAGAACTGAGAGAATATGGAGCGGTCTCTAATTTTTCTCTTAACCTAAACAAATCTGAATTACTAAACATCCATACTGACCCAGGGATAGTACAAAAGCTTCAGCATAACTTTAAGATCCCCCTAGCAAATAAGAAGCTCAAATATCTAGGCATCCATTTAACTCCTAACCCTTTGGACCTTTTTAAATACAACTATATCCCTTTAAAGAACGATATCATAGCCGATCTTTCCTCGTGGAGGAATAGGTCAATATCCTGGTTGGGATGAGTGAGTGTCATTAAAATGAATGTCCTGCCGAGAATACTGTATCTATTCCAGACCTTGCCCATTGCTCTTCCTAGGGGCTATATCTCCCAGGTACAACATCTAATTGAACAATTTGTATGGGCTAATTCCAAACCTAGGATATCTAGGCATTCCATGTACATTCCAAGAGACAGAGGAGGTTTGGGTCTCCCAGACATTTACTCATACAAGAGGGCGATAGGCTTACAGAGAATAGCAGAGTGGGCACAGAACTCAACCAATAAAGCCTGGATAGACCTAGATAGACAAATCTTCAAAATCAATAATATGGGTAGACCTGATGAGGCCTATGACGCCATTTGAACAAATGTGTTTATCTGGTTTACCACAAAAAGGGATTATTTCCATTATATATAAATTACTACTCACAGCCACATCACCTAATCCGCATAATTATGTGAGAGTATGGGAGAGGGACTTGCTGGGGATTCAAGATCCAAATAATTGGAAAACCCTTTTTAGTAACTTAGCTCATTCAGCACATACAACTTATGCCTTAGAAACCAGCACTAATTAGCTAAAATAAAAGATTTTTTAAAAAAAAGCACTGAGATAAGGGGACAGTCTGCGGATGCTTAGATACAAGGCAACCACAGAGGTAAAAAGTATATTAATATAGCAGTGATATTTTTGCAAAACTAGTAAATGTATAATAAAGGGATTATCTATCTTTTTAATTAATAACAAAATTCAAAATAAATCCCCTTTATTGTAAATTAGGTAGGATCATTATAGGTTGAACTTAATGTACTTCTGTCTTCTTTCAACCTCATCTACTACACTGAATCAGGAATAATGTAAAAATGCAGCAAAAAAGAAAACACTTTACAACTGCTAAATGCAATCATGATATTTCTTCTATTTTAGGGCTAGATTACAAGTGGCACACTAACTGTTATTCACACAAGCAATATCGGGTTTTTCACAGCTATTTTTGAGCATCGGAAAAAGTGTGTGTATTACAAGTTGAGAGTAAATATGAATATACACATATTAACACATAAATATATATGTGTATATATATATATATATATATATATATATATATATATATATATATATATATATATATATATATATGTGTATATTAGCAGGGCCATCTTTAATATTGATTGAACCCTGGGCAAAAAAATTCTTGTTATATTGATTTCTTATAACAGGTACAAAGGGTGTTCAAATATTGCCTACAGATGATCGGAATACTGCTATTGTGCTCGTTAGCACACACAAAAACTCTAGGAAAGTGAACAAACACAAGAAGGAGCACATATATAAAATCTGCACTCACACAGTGTAACCTCATAAAAATATGTCATGAGGTATATTCAAAGCATAAAAACATCCTCTCACTATATAGAGGGATGCAATCTTGTGACGGATAACCAAAAAGTGGGGTACCATCAGTTTGTGACCAAGTCAGCCGTCTGTCCATTTCTGAAGATTAGTCCATGTATAAGTAGCTTTTCCAAGGACAGCACACACTGTGCACAGTCCAAGTCCCACACTGCCCCACGCATTCAGTGTGCTCCCTCTACCGGTGTCCAGAGCCACTGTGCGTGAGTATCCAAACCACTGTCAGTCAATATGATGATTGAATCGAATAAATGAAATAAATAAGGCCAGTCTATATAATGAGAATTGGAATATTTTTAGATTTTAACCTATTGAAATGACTGCTAATAACGATAAGTGTGATTTTTTTTTAAAATGTTTTAAATGTTGAATACAATGTTACAAATTGGTAAATGAAATATTCTGGAAATGTTTTCAATATATATCACAACAGAAAAAGATATAAATTAATTGTATAATCTGATATAACTAGAAGATGAATATGTTCCTTTTCCTTAAGATAAGTTAGCAGATATGAACTGCAGAGGGAAAATAGACACCTATACTTTTAAGGTCAGCTGGTAAAAGGAAAGTTACACTCCAGTGGGATAGCCTCTGACAAAGTGGGAGGATACCCACAAAACATATAAGGCCACACTCACTTGACTGACGGTGGTTTGGATATACACGCACAGTGGCTCTAGACACCAGTAGAAGGAGCACGCTGAATACGTGGGACAGTCTGGGACTTGGACCACAGCATGTGCACAGTTTTAGCTGTCCTTGGAAAAGTTGCTTATTCACAGACTAAGTGGACAGATGGCTAACTTGTGCCTAGATTTAGAGTTTTGTGTTAGAAGGGGTGCTTTAGCTACGTGTCTTTTTTTTCTAACGCACTGTGTTATTTAGAGTTTAAAAACAACCTTCTAACGCGACTCCTAACGCGTATATTTAATACGCGTAATCACGCCCGCGTTAGATAGTCTCCCATAGAGATCAATGATAAATCAAACAAACACACTTTTTTCACCTAACACTCAATCTCGCGAGAAATATGCACTGTTCTGTCATATGACGTATACCACATAATGCACAACAATAACACACTGGAAATGTCATAACAACAATCACAAAACATAGCACACACACATTACACATTCAGAAGCGGGGAAAAAATAAAAAATATAACTAAACGAGGAATACGCATATACTTTCCGATACGGAAATACGGAAAATAACAAAAAGGAAAAATAAATGGACACTCATACACAAGCAAAATACTCGCATTCAACATTACGAAATATTAGGACAAACATACATATACAACACTTCACTAATATTACAACATCACCAATTAACATTTACACATAATACTATTGGACAATGTTATAGAAAACGAGCACTATGACATCATCGCATTCTACACATTCCACAAATACTAACTCAAAATGAGCATGCGCAAATTCACACAACTAATACACATTGCACGCATATTAATTACTAACAAAGCACACCTGAACACAATTTACAAGGCAAACCGGTACATCATTATTCATTTACACAGGGTATATAAGCACCACACAAGCATGGCTTCTTTGACTGTGTTGCTGGTGGGTTTTTGCAGATTTGAGATTTAGTGAGTTATTGTGAGAGTTAGTGCGAGTTAGTGTTAGTGTGAGAGAGTCAGTTAGTGTTATCATGAGAGAGTTAGTAGTGGTAGTGTGAGGGAGTCAGTTAGTGTTATCGTGAGTGAGTTAGTGGTAGTGTGAGAGAGTCAGTTAGTGTTATCGTGAGTGAGTTAGTGGTAGTGTGAGTTAGTGGTAGCGTGAGTTAGTGGTAGCGTGAGTTAGTGGTAGCGTGAGTTAGTGGGAGCGTGAGTTAGTAAGAGAGTGGTAGTGAGCGACAGTTGGTTTGGGTGAGTGTGCGAGTGCTTTTTCTGTATACTTAACACATTTACATGCAAACACATTCAATACATACATACACTTATCAATAACACTACATACACTCCATACCCCATACCCTCTCATACTACACTCCATACCCCATTCCCTGTAGTCCCATTCCCTTTCATCCAATTCCCTCTAATCCCATACCCCATTACCTCTAATCCCATCCCCATCCCCTAGTTACATTTAGTTTACATATCCTCCTTTTAGTCTTCTTATACATTTTGGTTGGTTAAATACTCCTTACCCTCTTTTATTTATATCCCTTTCACACTTTGAGCACTTGTTTTGTCTTTTTATTTCTTTATTTTGACCCCCTTTCATTTGTGCACAGTCACTTTTTGTTGGAATAGTTAGGGCTTAGTTTAGGGAAGAGATGGAAGAGGAGGGCAGGCAGGAGATTAGTCAGGGGAGAGGGAGAGGGGGGAGGGGAAGAGGAACAGGACAGGAAGGGGGGCAGGAAGGGGGGAGGAAGCGGTGGGTGGACCCAGCCACTTGGTTCAAGATGAACAAGTGGCTGGGCCCAGTGGCGGACAGAGTAGGGCTTCACAGTCCGGGAAACAGAGGGTACCATCACAGGGGAAGGCCAAGGCGACTAGGGAGGTGAGGTATACTATGGAGGAGAAGGAGGCCCTCATAGAAGCATATATGGGCAGGTATAAGAGGCTGCAGGCTCAGAAGACCACCCCGAGTGACAAGAGGAAGCTCTGGCGGGAGATAATGAATGCAGTTAATGCAGTGGGGGGCCATAACAGAGATATGGACTCTATTAAACATCACTACCGGGACTGCAAGATGGCGCTGAAAAAAAAAAATAACCAGGGAGTACCAACATTCCACAGGGACCGGTGGCGGGCCTGCACTGACCGCTGAGTACTCCCGATGGGAGGAAATGTTGTGTCCCAGCATCTCCGAGGTGGCCATAGTCGGGATCGGAGGAATCAATACCGTGAACCTGCCACTCTCATCTGACAGTAAGCTCATTTAAGAATCTATTAACATCCAAAATAAAAAATGTATTTAAGGATAAGATTAATGCTATTATGCTGTTTAACACATTATTATGTAAACGCATTCACAATGACCTTGCGATTACATTACTATCTAGGCTACAGGTTAGGTGTGCATTTAAACAGACTGAAAACAAACGCAAAAACATTCAGATTGACCAGATAGATATCACAAAAACGGTTTGGAAAATGCGGAAATCGCATTCATTGTTAGATTTCAAAGTGGATTAATGAGGCTGCATTTGTAATTCAATTGGAAGCAAAAGCATTTACATCTTTATTTGGAAATATGCTAATATATACATTTCTTTCTTTTTGCAATATACAGAGTCTGGGGAGGAGGCAGCACGCCAACTACAGGCTCCTCCTTTTACCAGGTATGAGAGTGGTGGAGATGACTCGTCACCTCGAAGAGAAGAAGAGGGCCCCCCTGCACAAGAAGAAGAACCCCCCCCCTGAAGCAGAGGAAGAGGCCACCCCTGAAGCAGAGGAAGAGGCCCCCCCGAAGCAGAAGAAGAGGCCCCTGAAGCAGAAGAAGAGGCCCCTCAAGCATTAGCAGGCCGCGGTGCACAAGCAGGCCGCCGTGCACAACAGGAGGAGATAGCCGAGGTGCAGATGTTACTCGATTTCATCGAACAGATGCGTACCTCCCGGATGGAAAATATCTAAACTAGAACTCAGATGACAGAAGAGCTTTGTGATATTCGAGAAGGACAAAGAGAAATTGTAGAGGTCCTTACAAGAATTGAACAAGGACAAAACCGGAGTGTACAGATTCTCGAAAATATGTTTAATTTCTTCTGGGAGGCGCATGCTGGGCCATCTGCTGCTGGGCCATCTGCTGGGCCATCTGCTGCTGGGCCATCTGCTGCTGGGCCATCTCCTGCTGGGCCATCTCATCTTGGTACTCCTCCATCTCCTCCTCACCTTGGTCATCCCAGTACTCCTCCTTCCCCTCTTCCCACAACATCTCCGATGAGAACTCGTTGGAGGGGGCAGTTGCCCCCCCAGAGCCTCAGTCTCGTGGGAAGAGGGGAAGGAAGAGGAAGTAAGTATTTTTTGAGATGTTTATTTTGTATTTTTTTCATGTGTAATGGATAGGTATGTGATGATGCGGTTTTCATGCACTTGTGGACCACACTCTGTATATAATCTGCTTCTATGGGACCGGGTCCATGGAGGCAGATTGTTTGCAGAGTGTGGGTTATAAGTGTATGGACACCACATCATCACATACCTATCCTTGTTGATGATATTGATTGGTTTCTGGGATGTGATGTCCAAACTGTTTCCCTAATCTCAAACAAAATGACCATTACAATTATACATGATGGCATATTACTGTTTGAATGCCAATAACACAGCTTAAAGGGACAGTCAGAACATTAATGTTTACAAAGAAAACACTGTATTAAGCATTATCAAGTTTGAAACAAAAACATGGAGAAATACACATGTGACTTATGTGATTACCCTTGTATCTATGCCTATGAAAAATGACCACTTATTTATGTTATTCTGACATAACAACCTTTTAGACAATCAATGATCAATCCAGGGTAAATATGCTGTATGAGCTCAAGTTTTTCTATATCAAAATGCCCTCTAGTGGTCAAAATGCATTCTGATTACATGCACCCTTCAAGCTCTAAGAAATGAGCACATGAACCTCCTAGGTTTAGCTAGAAAATAAGAATAACCAGAGAACTATGATAAATTGGTGAGAAACGTTTGAGATAATTTGTATTTTAAAAATTGCATTTTTCATAATGCAAATCATTATTGGTTTTCTAGACTGTCCCTTTAAAAAATGACATATGCTAACATATACTAATATTATGTGATTGTTGGTATATCTACATGTACTTGTTCAAACAAGAAATATTGGAATAGGATTTCTATTGACGTGTTAAATAAAGTCTATTTTCTTAAAGAGACATTGTGTTTGAATTATTTTAGAAAGACATTTTATTTACAAGGAATATGGTTTCAAGTCCTTTTATGAGTGAATAAACAAATATATGCTCACAATAATATATTTGGAGATTAACCAATGTGGAACTCATACATGACACAATAATCAACATTTGCATTAACGGGACAGTATACAATCTTTTTCAGAGAACTGCATGTAATAGACACTACTAGAAACAACAAGATGACCACATACTGATATCAAAATCCATCAGAAAAAGGTTTACACACTTTAAAAGAAAATCGGTTTATCTATATTGAAAAGATAGCTGTAAAGCCCATTCCAAGTGGAAAATAAGACAATACCCCTTCATTTGCATATGAAAAGACCCTTTACACAAATAGGAGCAAGATGGAGAAGGTAGCTGATGGTACTCACATCAAACTTTGAGGATTGGCGAGTAGTCAGAAAATTACTGAAATGTTATTTGAACATAAGCAAAACTAGACATGTATTTGCTAAAAAATGGACTATATAAATAGAGATAAAAAACATATTTGTGTTTTTAAAGTGATTGTATAATGACCCTTTAATAAAATATACGACGACATAACATCTAGAAGAAGTAGGCATCTCATATATTTAGCATATGATAAAGATACATGCATATTGATTACTTGATTCAAATACAATAGCACATATTTCGGAATTCGATATGTTGAAAATTAAACACAACACAGTCATTATTCATAAAAAGGAACATATTGTTGACAAACATATTAAACAAGATGGACTATATTCATGGATTTGCACTTGCCTCAAAATATCTTATGCAGGAAAACATTTTGCTTTTGTTCGTTTATTCAACCAGACAGCCATCAAAAGAGAACATTGTGTTCTTTATCAGCTATGGGTCAACAATGTTACATGATTCACACAATCCATACTCGCCATGGTTTTAAACTTGTCTTCTCATTCACAAACATGGGTTACGTGCAAATTCTAATATTGCGGGACTATGTAATATAATCAGACAGTTTTTACACCTTTGCATGTGACGTCTTAATTAACATGGCGCATCCTTGATCGCGTAAAAACGCCATCCAATAAAAGGCGCATCCTTGATCCCTTAAATACGCCATCCAATAAAAGGCGCATCCTTGATCCCGTAAAAACGTCAGCCAATACAAGGACTCATTGGACAGCCTTGCAGGTGATGGCTTAAGCAACATGGCGCATCCGAGATCGAGTAAAAACATCAGCCAATACAAGGACTCAGTTGATAGCTTGGCATATCAATAAGAAACGTATTTATATTTTAGAAACTAGTATGTGTCTATATTGCTAGCTAGGAATGTCACGCTAGATAACGTAATACTGTGATATATGAAATAGAATCCATTAGTGAAAATAAGGAGATATTTCATTAGAAGCAGAGGATTATTAACTAAACTATTTAGCAAGCAGCAATAGACATGAAAACAATATTTTAAGGTTACATGATTATGTATGACATTGCAATTTGAAATACATTGTAACAATAAATGAAAATCTTTGGATTATTGTGTTTCATGTCCCTTTAACTGAGAATTAATGCTAGGAGATGCATTCGGAAAATGGGATGTGTTATATATTATATGTTAAAGGGACAGTCAACCCCAGAAATTTTGTTGTTTAAAAATATAGCTAATCCCTTTATTACACATTATTCATTTTTGAACAACAAACACAGTTATATACTTTTTACTTCTGTTATTATCTTGTATCTAAGCTTCTGCTGACTGCCCCATTATTTCTGTTATTTTGACAGACATGCAGTTTAGCAAATCAATGCTCACTCCTAGGTCACTTTACGTGCATGAGCTCAATGTTATCTATATGAAACATGTGAACTAATGCCTTATAGTAGTCAAAATGTATTCAGAATAGATTAGAGCCAGTCTTGAAGGTCGAAGAAATTAGCATATGAACCTCCTAGTTTTAGCTTTCAACAAACAATACCAAGAGAACAAAGCAAAATTGTAGATCAAAGTAAATTAGGAAGTTGGTTAAAATTGCATGCCCTATTTAAATCATGAATCATCTTTTGGGACTTGACTGTCCCTTTAACTATAGCTATGTTGCCCATCTTTAACATTTAAAAGGTACACATGATAAATACATATGTCATTGATGTTTTCAGATATGTTTATATTGTTTTGGAATAACAATAATGACACATGTATTGATCAAACGTGTCACTTATTCAAGTTGAAATATGGTCAGCCTACCTATAGCTCAAGCACAGTACTTGAGTAAGTTGATCAATCATATAAGAAACGATATTCCTGCATTACGAATTAGTAGTGCCGTAGTAACCAAAAGTTTGTTCCAATATATCGGAGGATAATTAAATTAAAAAAATATTAATAGAAAGATATTCATCATCTAAAGTATGCGCATTACACACAGTGATTGATTTGGTTACACTACTACAATAAGATATAATTTAAATTGGAATACATGTGCTGTCAACATTCAAATAAGAGTTTGTTTAAAATAAGATTATATGTCCTTGTTCATGTAAAAAGGACAAAAAGGCATTAGAAATGCAGATCCATGCCTTAACAATTGTGGTCAGCATCACTTAAAGGGACATGAAATACCAAAATAAAAATTTCAGGATTCACAGAGAGGATACTATTTACATAAAAATAACACTTTACAGAGATTTTCTCATTGTATCAATCGTGGGATCATTTGTTAAAGGTACATCAATTCACGCAGAGTTTACAAATGAACACATGGATGTGAAATCAAAAATATACATATATATATATATACAAACAGCTATATATATATATATATATATAGATAGATAGATAGATAGATAGATAGATAGATAGATAGATATAGATATATAAATTCATTACTATGCAAATCATAATCTTGCAAAGATAAAGCTTTACGAAAAGTATATCAAGAAAATAAATATTAAAGTCATTTACAATTGTATTACATATATGATTCCGGAAAGACCATTATTTGCTTTCAGGTCCTTTTAAGGATTAACCACATAAACTAGAGATTTCAATCAATGACATGAATAAAGAGGACAAAGAATCGTGGAATTACATGTATTTTATTAGTATGTCATAAAACATAAACAACGTTTAAAAAAAAATGTTAAAAGATCATTAAAATTGGAGCCATTTGACAAGGTAAAAGAGTGCATCACAGTCCTTGGAGGTAGTGGACAAGGGCCAACACAGCCCCATTGGAGCCATTTGACAAGGTAAAAGAGTGCATCACAGTCCTTGGAGGGAGTGGACAAGGGCCAACACAGCCCCATTGGAGCCATTTGACAAGGTAAAAGAGTGCATCACAGTCCTTGGAGGGAGTGGACAAGGGTCAACACGGCCCCATTGGAGCCATTTAACAAGGTAAAAGAGTGCATCACAGTCCTTGGAGGGAGTGGACAAGGGCCAACACAGCCCCATTGGAGCCATTTGACAAGGTAAAAGAGTGCATCACAGTCCTTGGAGGGAGTGGACAAGGGCAAACATGGCCCCATTGGAGCCATTTGACAAGGTAAAAGAGTGCATCACAGTCCTTGGAGGGAGTTGACAAGGGCCAACACAGCCCCATTAGAGCCATTTGACAAGATAAAAGAGTGCATCACAGTCCTTGGAGGGAGTTGACAAGGGCCAACACAGCCCCATTGGAGCCATTTGACAAGGTAAAAGAGTGCATCACAGTCCTTGGAGGGAGTGGACAAGGGCCAACACAGCCCCATTGGAGCCGTTTGACAAGGTAAAAGAGTACATCACAGTCTTTGGAGGGAGTGGACAAGGGCCAACACAGCCCCATTGGAGACATTTGACAAGGTAAAAGAGTGCATCACAGTCCTTGGAGGGAGTTGACAAGGGCCAACACAGCCCCATTGCAGCCATTTGACAAGGTAAAAGAGTGCATCACAGTCCTTGGAGGGAGTGGAAAAGGGCCAACACAGCCCCATTGGAGCCATTTGACAAGGTAAAAGAGTGCATCACAGTCCTTGGAGGGAGTGGACAAGGGCCAACACAGCCCAATTTGAGCCATTTGACAAGGTAAAAGAGTGCATCACAGTCTTTTGAGGGAGTGGACAAGGGCCAACACAGCCCCATTGGAGCCATTTGACAAGGTAAAAGAGTGCATCACAGTCATTGGAGGGAGTTGACAAGGACCAACACAGCCCCATTGGAGCCATTTGACAAGGTAAAAGAGTGCATCACAGTCCTTGGAAGGAGTTGACAAGGGCCAACACAGCCCCATTGGAGCCATTTGACAAGGTAAAAGAGTGCATCACAGTCCTTGGAGGGAGTTGACAAGGGCCAACACAGCCCCATTGGAGCCATTTGACAAGGTAAAAGAGTGCATCACAGTCCTTGGAGGGAGTGGACAAGGGCCAACACAGCCCCATTGTAGTCATTTGACAAGGTAAAAGAGTGCATCACAGTCCTTGGAGGGAGTTGACAAGGGCGAACACAGCCCCATTGGAGCCATTTGACAAGGTAAAAGAGTGCATCACAGTCCTTGGAGGGAGTGGGCAAGGGCCAACACATCCCTATTGGAGCCATTTGACAAGGTAAAAGAGTGCATCACAGTCCTTAGAGGGAGTGGACAAGGGCCAACACAGCCCCATTGGAGCCATTTGACAAGGTAAAAGAGTGCATCACAGTCCTTGGAGGGAGTGGCCAAGGGCCAACACAGCCCCATTGGAGCACTTTGACAAGGTAAAAGAGTGCATCACAGTCCTTGGAGGGAGTGGACAAGGGCCAACACAGCCCCATTGGAGTCATTTGACAAGGTAAAAGAGTGCATCACAGTCCTTGGAGGGAGTGGACAAGGGCAAACACACCCCCATTGGAGCCATTTGACAAGGTAAAAGAGTGCATCACAGTCCTTGGAGGGAGTGGACAAGGGCCAACACAGCCCCATTGGAGCCATTTGACAAGGTAAAAAAGTGCTTAACAGTCCTTGGAGGGAGTTGAAAAGGGCCAACACAGCCCCATTTGAGCCATTTGACAAGGTAAAAGAGTGCATCACTGTCCTTGGAGGGAGTTGACAAGGGCCAACACATCCCCATTGAAACCATTTGACAAGGTAAAAGAGAGCATCACAGTCCTTGGAGGGAGTGGACAAGGGCCAACACAGCCCCATTGGAGACATTTGACAATGTAAAAGAGTGCATCATAGTCCTTGGAGGGAGTTGACAAGGGCCAACACAGCCCCATTGGAGCCATTTGACAAGGTAAAAGAGTGCATCACAGTCCTTGGAGGGAATTGACAAGGGCCAACACAGCCCCATTGGAGCCATTTGACAAGGTAAAAGAGTGCCTCACAGTCCTTGGAGGGAGTGGACAAGGGCCAACACAGCCCCATTGGAGCCATTTGACAAGGTAAAAGAGTGCATCACAGTCCTTGGAGGGAGTTGACAAGGGCCAACACAGCCCCATTGGAGCCATTTGACAAGGTAAAAGAGTGCATCACAGTCCTTGGAGGGAGTGGACAAGGGCAAACACAGCCCTATTGGAGCCATTTGACAAGGTAAAAGAGTGCATCACAGTCCTTGGAGGGAGTTGACAAGGGCCAACACAGCCCCATTGGAGCCATTTGACAAGGTAAAAGAGTGCATCACAGTCCTTTGGGGGAGTGGACAAGGGCCAACACAGCCCCATTGGAGCCATTTGACAAGGTAAAAGAGTGCATCACAGTCCTTGGAGGGAGGGGAAAAGGGCCAACACAGCCCCATTGGAGCCATTTGACAAGGTAAAAGAGTGCATCACAGTCCTTGGAGGGAGTGGACAAGGGCCAACACAGTCCAATTGGAGCCATTTGACAAGGTAAAACAGTGCATCACAGTCTTTGGAGGGAGTGGACAAGGGCCAACACAGTCCTATTGGAGCCATTTGACAAGGTAAAAGAGTGCATCACAGTCCTTGGAGGGAGTGGACAAGGGCCAACACAGCCCCATTGGAGCCATTTGACAAGGTAAAAGAGTGCATCACAGTCCTTGGAGGGAGTTGACAAGGGCCAACACAGCTTCATTGGAGCCATTTGACAAGGTAAAAGAGTGCATCACAGTCCTTGGAGGGAGTGGACAAGGGCCAACACAGCCCCATTGGAGCCATTTGACAAGGTAAAAGAGTGCAACAGGCACAACAATAAACAAAAAAGGCCAAATGGCAACAGTAAAAAACAGAACAGCAACGGAAGATTCTTATCTGCGCCCTTGGAGCATCTCCAGATCCTCCACTTATTGGGCATCCCCTTCATCGTCCTGTGCCTGTCCAGCTCCAGAATCAAGCGTTGACTCTACACGCATCATACGTTGTAGAGTCAAACGCTGAACCTGTAGCTGGGCATGCATGGTGTCGTTCATCGATCTCAGGACCACTGCATTCCTCAACACGACCTGCTCTATGCATGCTAGAGCTTCTAGCATGAGCCATGTTGAGTCACAGCCTAAAATAAATAAAATTAAAAATATTAATGATAATTACACATCATAATACAAAATGAGCAAAGATACATTGTCATAAAGACAAATCATTATTTAAATTAATTTTTGGAAATTGATTATTTACACATTAAATATGTTATTCAGACATAAACCATTAAAGGGACAGTTTACTCAAACATGTTCTCCCCTTTAATTGGTTTTCAATGATCCACTTTTACAGCTTGAGTGTATAACATCTTGTAAAAGGATTTCCATTGTACTTACATTGTCAATTTAAATAGTTTAGTTATATTGTGGTATCCACACCTATCCTTAAACATTTTGGCGTTGAGGCCAAGCTGTGTAAACATAGCAACCAGAAGAAATTACATTCCCACTGGGTTATACAAGAGATCATGAATGATTTTTTTTTAATAAATTGTTGGATCCAAGTAGTGGTGATTGGTATATGTAGTGATATCAAATTAAAGGGACACTGAACCAAAATATTTTCTTTTGTGATTCAGATAGAGCATGACATTTTTAAATCAAGATTTTAATTTACTCCTATTCTTATAATGTTATCATTCTCTTGCTATCTTTATTTAAAATGCAAGAATGTAAGTTTATATGGCATGCCATTTTTGGTGATCAACCTTGGTTATCCCTGTGATTGATGGATATATTCATCCAAGAATAAAAAAATTATGTCCAGAGTTCTGAATATTTTTACAAATTATATGGATTTCTTTTTTTAAATAAAGATAGCAAGAGAACGAAGAATAATTGATAAGAGGAGTAAATTATAAATTCGCTTAACATTGCATGCTCTATTTGAATCACAATAGAAACAATTTGCCTTCAGTGTCCCTTTAAATATCTTATAATGTTGATTTTGAATGATACTTACAGCTGTGCCTGGGAAGGAGAATCCGACACCCAGGACAATGAAGGTTGAGACAGGGGGAAGGGATGGGATTGGGCTGGGGAGGGATGTGCTGCCGCTCTGGGGCAGCCCATACAGCTGGGGAGTGGTGAGTTGGGGGCTGGGCAGGTGGGGTAGCTGTACGGGCCAAAATATGGGGAGAGCGGCGAAGGGGGGCTAAGGGGCATTTTTTGGGAGGGACAGGACAGGCAAAATGGGAAGGGCCGGGAGGGTCTTGGGCCTTTGGAGGGACCTGGGCAGGGGCCTGGGAAGGGGCAGGGGCCTGGGCAGGGGCCTGGGAAGGGGCAGGGGCCTGGGAAGGGGCAGGGGCCTGGGAAGAGGCAGGGGCCTGTGAAGGGGCAGGGGACTGGGCAGGGGACTGGCCAGGGGGGGGGGAATGATGCCCAGAAGTGGAGGCTCCATCTGAAATATCTAATAAATATATATTAACATCTCATACATAATGAAATCAAATCAAGGCATTTCAACTTGATAATGTTTTCAATATACTTAGAAGTGTGTTTGAATTTCTAAACAATGATGACATAAGGATATGGTATGCATATAGGCACTCAGATGAATAGCAATGACTGTCTGTACAATTCGAAAATGATTATTGTGGTTTGGCCTGGAATAGGCATGAATTACAAATCAGACAAAAATTAAAGAATAATCAAAGCATATGTTCATGCTGCATGATATAGAAAGGGGGCAGTAGTGTATTCTAAAAGAAAAATAATATTACTTTTTAAAGTGCAAAGCTGTAAACTTTGATTTCTTTCAATAGAATGTTTTACAATAAAAAAACATGTTGGATACATGTTATATATATTTCACATACCATCAGACTCCAAGGGAGCCTCTTCCTCCTCCATCCCACATGTTAAATCAATCTCTGTAAAACATAACATGTTGTTGTACACGTTAAGATCAGAAATTATAACGTATGTTACTGTTGCTCAGACACACATCAATGTTGCATTAAAGATATACACAGCCAAAGTTATGATTTACATCATTTAGATGGAGCATACAAATAAGATTTGTTATTCTCAATGATTCATATTTTCTATTTATTGTCTGTATTATTTTTGAAATCATAAAAGCAGAGTACATGGAACATTTAAGAGTTCTCATGTGTGTATCACTTGATGATTGTTGTCAAAATTGAAAATCTAAACAAACATATGCTATCCTTCTTCTGAATAACAAAGGTGTAGACTAAGAAGCTTTGAGATCTTAATCTTTCAATATTAAAATAAAATTGATATATAATCAGATGAGTAAATTATATGTTTGATTCAAATGTAATGCTTCATCAGAATCATGCTCATAATATTGATTACCAATACACCTTCAATGAAATATAAATGAGTCAATGGACTTACCAGAAGACTGCAAAGGCAGCTCAGTGTCAGTGCTGGATCCCTCTGGGCTCCCCACAACAACTCTCTCTATGAATGATATAGATATATATTAGTGAACACAGTTTGGACATCACTAAATCACATCTGTATCGATTTATAAGAATAATCAACTTCGAAATGTGAAAAATAGAGTAGTCATCTGAAGAATAAATGCATGATTGAATCAAGGGGATTATGAATAAAATGATGTATTTAACATATGTTTAATTTCTGACTATATTAGACATCATATTAATCTCATATGATTCTATTGCATATCTAAATATACCCATTGATCAATGTTCTTCAAAGAATACACACAAACAACATTTGGAATAACAACTGTCGACAAATATAAACAAAGACATGTGGCACATCGAGACATTTGTGCAATGTACAGTAATCTTGTTTAGGACACAACATATATTGATCACAATACCAAACAGAATTTATTTTTCAAAATATGTAATCATGGTGCTGTTAGAGTATGCTTATATCTATAAAGTAAGTCCAACAGTGAATATGTGAATTATATATCAATATTGTTTAATCCAAAGAATGTAAGGATGAATTAATCTATTGTTTATTAAAGGGACACTGACATCAATTTTTACAATCAGTGATTTCACTTTTCAAACTGTTAAAAATAATTTTACATTGACTCCTATTATAATATTTATTTGGCAACATTTTAATATTAAAGGCAGATAAGCAATTATTGTTATCAATAAATATTGGTCGTTGAAGGTATTCACCAATCAGCAAGAACAACCCAGGTTGGTCAACAAAAATGGACCTGCAGATAAACTTACATTCTTGATTTTCAAATACATTTATCAAGAGAATATTGAAAATATGATTCTAGGAGTCAATTATAAAGTTGATTAATATTGCATGCTCTATCTGAATGACAGCAGTAATAATTTTTGCTCAGTGTCCCTTTAATATAAAAAGATATTGATTTGACAATGTCGCTGTTAATGAATTCTCTAGTCCATATGTTGATGTAATGAATGGGATGGAGCATGCAATTTCAATCTAATATGTTAGTTAAGGATGTCCTCAAGATTCTTTAATTATCCTCTCTTAAAGGAACATGAAGCTCCAAATGTGTAATTGGATAATTTTGCATTAAAATCAAGCATGTGATTTGTTAATAATTGATAATAGACTTATTTTGGACTTGTTTGCTTCATTGTGCTATAATCTTTTTTGAAAGGAGCAGCTATGTACTACTGTTATCTGAACACATGATTCGAACATATGAAAATTTACCAATTTCAGCATAAAAAAAAGCCAGTTAATCCAAGTAATGCATTGCTTAACCTAATCCGACCAAGATATGATTTTAGAATAACGATAACAATAGACTGAACCAATTTAGCTAATCAAATGTTTATAAAAATCTGGAAAATCACATGTCTAAATCATTACATGTAAAATTTAGTTGTCATGTCCCTTAAATGACTCGAAAAAATAAAAATATGTAATGTATATTTTAAAATTCGAAAACATATGCAAAAATGTGTGAATGTGGTCAAAATGTATCCCAATAATATCAAGCAATACACAGGGGAAGAATATAAATTGGCCATTAAAAGAATCTTACAGTAAAATGAACATATCAAGAATAGAAGGGATATCTTCAAATAGTCCAAATTTCAGATTTGTATTACAATGTAATCCAAAATTTGTTTTTTGATTCTTAATTTAAAATATTAAAAAAATTGAATTTGAGGATCCATATAAATATCGATCAATGTGGATGTATTATGTAATGTTCTGTCCATGTTTCTAAAACAAATGTCAATTAAAATGGGACATACCATACTGTGACAAGCCCTGGCTTGAAGTTCCAGCACCAACATCCAGATCTGTAAAATATTAAATGAGGATTGGATATCATTAATACAAATAAGGCCATGTTGAAAACCTTTTCTTTTTTTCAAAATCAGTGACAAACTAATAATCTATTTTATTCACATGAGTTAATTGTTTCCTCAATTAATGTCATCATAAATATATCCTGTACTCTTATTTTCAATCTGTTATGTTGTTGACTGTAGCTTTAATTCATTTGTTGTGTTATTTCATTCTCATCAATTGATGGACATAGTTCATTGTTTATTTTGATTTTGCTAGTATATTTTTTTAAATGTATAAGATTGAAAATAAGGATACTGTATTCTTCACATATATAATAATTAACATTTACATTTGACCAACATGTGTAAAGCGATGCCAGTTACAGCAAACACATGTTCACGTGTGTGCGCAATTCTATTTTTTGTGATAATTGCGCAATGATTCCAAGCGGAATTACGCATCCGTGATTTGACCAACATGTGTAAAGCGATGCCACTTACAGCAAACCCATGTTCACGTGTGTGCGCAATTCTATTTTTCGTGATCATTGCGCAATGTTTCCAATAGGAATTACGCTTCTGTGATTTGACCAACATGTGTAAAGCGATGCCACTTACAGCAAACCCATGTTCACGTGTATGCACAATTCTATTTTTCGTGATCATTGCTCAATTATTCAAAGCGGAAATACGCATCTGTGACTCAAAATTAATTTTAATATAGTAGTGTGATGAGTATCATTTTATAAAGACTTCAAATATATTTGCAATTGGGTGTATTACAAGATGCAAATCGTATATTTGTTAATATTGAACAATAACAAAGAATATTTCCAACTGTCTTAGGATTCGATAGTTAATGTATGAAATGGCGGATGATAGTGATTTCACGGATGCGCAATTCCCTTTTCGCTCTGTGACACATATTCTGTAGAGCGCAAGAAACATCATTCCTATTTCATGTGTGACTAGTCTAAATTCAGATATCTAAACATCATATGTAGCGTATGTTGTGAGATCTACATAGGTTGAATATCTGACTATATACACATTTCTTAAAAGTCTAATCAAATATTAATATGTTACATGAAGTTGAATAGTTACCTGGTTCAGATTCTCTGTCCACTCCTCCCAGGCCACCGGACGGAGAAGCAGCTGCACTGGCCCCCGGGTCAGGACTTTCAGATCCAGCAGCTGGGAGGGAAGAAGAGGAGGCCGAGGATGGAGAGGATCGAAATCTGCTGGGGACCCGGAGACTGAGGAGCTTGCATAAAGTCACCTCATAAGTGAGTAGGTAGAGTTTCCATGGGGGCTTATTTTTTTTGCCAACTCTTTTACGGGCTTGTACCCACTCTCTTATGAGGTCGACTTTTTTTTGCAATCGCAACCTCATATCTCCGAATGGCAACGTGTAATAGACTTTTATATGGTGAAGTAAACATGAGATGCACCATGGGACATGGTATCTGTACATCTGATTGGATCAAACTTTGAAATATTGTTATCATGTCTGTGAGACCATCCTGACTCAAGTTGTGTTTGCGTGATGAACGCCGATTGGCCGTTCCTTAATGTATCATATCTTAGTAACTTCCATACACATACCTCCTGGGGGTGCTGTTACTACATTTTTTCATGTAGACTTATTTGTAACTCATGGGGCTGTTATGCGAATGTGTGACGCAGATTTAATATACGTGATCCATTGAATATTAATGTTTAAATTTTTAAAAATAAAATACTGTCACATTATTAAATGTTGTATACATTTCTATGTTTAATATCATTCTGTTTCTTTAATACAAATACGTTTTAGTAATACCAATTTTACATTGTATGTATTTATTGTTCATTAAATCAATTTTGTGTCTTATTGTGAAGTATTGACATTGCTCTATTAAATGTATTTATAATGCACATTGATTGTGTGCTGTTGCGTGACATTAGACTAGAATGTTTAAAGATGCGAATCTCGTGTTGCCAGATAAGTTTCCCACGTGACATTTCTGAAATGCGTAATTTCTGGTTCTAATGTCCGTAATATGGATAATCTGTTTATAAATGTTAAACTACACGTTTGTTTGTTATTAGTAAATATACCTCGAAGCTTGTATTTGTCTGAACTGCTCACATATGTTATTGTGCAATGGCGTCTTTATTTTTAAAGAGACATTGCAACAAAATATTTTATTAAAATGATCCGGAGAGAGAATAAATGTTTAAATATTTAAAATGTAACTCAATTTATATTTTTATTTAGATATCCTTAACAGAAGAAATTTCAATGCACATGGTTGAGCCAATCACATAAGGCATCTCTGTGCATCCACCAATCTTCATCTACTGAGCCGGTCTCAATATGCTTTTTAAGAAAAGTATGTCAAGATAATGAGATAATAGAAGTCAAAGACACTCTTTAAATCGAAAATGGATATTTTGTGTTCATGTCCCTTTAAGGAGACATTTCCCAAAAATGCTTGAAAGATCATAAAACTATGCACCTCCCTTTCCCAAACTTAGTATAACATGTGACTAAAGCATATTTATTTAACCTTCTGGATTGTTTTCCCCACTGTGAATGAAATATATTCTAATGGCTGTATTTAGCCGTCTTCAGCTTAAAGGGACATTAAGCTATATGTTCTTTACTGATTTTGATGGATAATAGAATATTAAAACAACTTCATATTTAGTTTTATTCTCTCATTAGCTTTTTAAAATGTATATTCTTGGCTGAAAAGCATAGCTAGATAAGCTCTTTTGATGCTGATTGTTGGTTGCACATAGATGCCTTATGTCATTATCTAAGCCATGTCCATTTATTTATGTGCATTTATTTATCAAAGGATATTTAAAGACTGAATGTAATTAGATAATAGTACATTAAAATTATTTTACAAATTAATTTGTATTGGTTAAAATTCAATAACCATTAGGAATATGTTGATTTAACATTGTAGAAATAAACTAAAGGGGAATGAAAATACATATAGATATGTGATATCTAAACAAGAGGTAAGATGAATAATTTTGTGAAATTATATTACAAACTAGCTATAGTTAAATAAGCCTTCAAATGACTCCACTAGAACAGAAAGGTAATCAATATGGCATACAATAACTAGCAGCTTGGGCTAAATATGAAATTAACTGACTTACCATTTTCAAGAATTTTAAAACTATATTTATTAGAATAATGTTTTTGTATACCTAAGGAAGATACAAGATCTTATAAAACAAATTGAACATTCAACTACACTGTCAGTTTAATGTAAGTTAACCACTTTCCCTTTTTAAAAGTGAAAATAACAAAGTTGTTATGTCGAATTCTGACTACATATCCTCATAAATATTTTAAAATTTTACCATCTATAAATTACACAATAAAAGCATCAATGGATTTCACTCCCAAATTAATTTATAAAAGCTACTTGACTTTAACATTCTCTGAATAAGTGGATTTTCGAAAATGAATTCAATACATGAGGCCTAATTTTATATCATGCATGTGCTTGTCAAATAGACAACTACCAGTCATGGGAGTCATTTTTTTTTTAATTGTCAGATTAGCTGGATATATTTATTATAATCTGTTTGTTAAAAAGATGGTCTTTAATAAAAAAAAATTAAAAAAAGATTTAGTATTACAAAATATTTATTGTCAATATATTTTTTTTTATCACAAAAATAAATCAAACAAGTGTAATTCATCACAGATGAAACTCTGAAAAAAAACATTAGTCATTTCATACATCTTGTGTCTATGCTCTAACTTTTGTAAAATATTTCTAAAGATATATTTTTTATTATATAAAAAAAATAAAAAACAACATCTATACCTATCCATCATTTAAAATACCATTATATTGTGTAATAAATATTAAATTTCAATATCAGCATTTACAATTATACCAAATAATGCATATAACATTTTAAATAATAAAAATAAATATATGTATGCTGAACATAAATGTAATATTTCATGTCCATTCAAATACCTCTATATCAACTATAATATGTATTCCTTTGTCTGATCTAAAAATAAAAAAATTATCTAAGTGTCTCCAATAGGATGCCTCCACAGCCTTAATCCATCAAATTGTTGCCACTTACCATGTGAACGTGTCTTTGTATGGTTTTCCAGGTCAGCACATTTGAAAGACAATGCCAGACATGATCCCATTGGTATTGTTCACTTTCAATCTTGGATTCTTCACTTTCAATCTTGGATTCTTCACTTTCAGTCTGGGAATTCTTCACTTTCAGTCTTGGAATTCTTCACTTTCAGTCTTGAATTCTTCACTTTCAGTCTTTAGATGAAGTCATCTCCCTAATGGCAGAAAAAGTGAGAATAAAAATATTAATAGAAGTGTGTGAATTAGTTCTGCACCCCTCTCCCACCCCCCATTTCATAAACGATTTCTGTCACTAGCTTACTAAGCGTGTGTAGCATCTTGTGTTATGTTCTATCAATCAAGTGTGAAGATGAGTCATATTGAACAGACCGAACCTCTAATGTGTGACTTTGAATCTGACTTTGAACCATAGTCATGCTAGAGGATCCCTTTCTGAGTATCCAAATTTTAAGTAATGTGTAAACTAAATACTAGTTTTGAAGTTGTATGCCATATGATGTATTTTTGTGCCAAATTCCTGCCAGCCACAGTCCATACATTTATACTTACCAGCTGATGTTGTCTTTAAAAGCCAGGTGGCAAAGTCGTTACAGGACCCAATGACCAGAGCATCACCTAGATTAATAAATTAAAAAATTTGAATCATTTGATGAACAATCCTAACATGTTTGCACAATTCTCTACTTGTCATTTCCCTAGAATTCACATATATTGACAATACTCCAATCTAACTTCTATTATTTACCGTCTGAAGTGGCAGTTGATGATGTCTGCTCTGACATTGAGCCCCTCGTCCCGGAATGGCCCCTCTAGAACAGTCTCATCCTCCTCATCTTGGAGGAGGCGTCAGCGTGCCTGGATGGTCTGCAGCATCCCAGCCTGCTGTGCGATATTATGCAAGACGTTGCAGGCTATAACAATCTTCGCCACCTTCCTAGAGCTGTACTTGAGGGCTCCTCCCTACCTGTCAAGGCATCTGAATCTCATTTTGAGGAGCCCAAACATCCTCTCGACTACAGCCCTAGTCCGCTTGTGCGCCCTATTATAGCGCTCCTGAGCCTCATCAGTAGAACAAAATGAAAATATTTTTAAAAAATGTACATTATATTAAACAAATTTGTTGGTGTACATGAAAATCCAATAACAAATGTTTTAATTTAAAATTAATAATCTTGTTAAATCTTATTCTCTATATGACCATTTCAGCTAAGACATGCTACTTATGCGTATTTTGCATAAACAAGACCTTTGCTAAAATAAAAAGAAAATGGTTAAATTGCATTCTCTATCTGGACATTTAAGCTAGAACATGCTACATATCTGTTTTGAGCTAAAACTATACATTTGCGGAAAGAGACAATGACATGGTTAAATTGCAGTCTCTATCTGACCATTTCAGCTAAGACATGCTACATATGCGTATTTCGCATAAACAAGACCTTTGCTAAAATAAAAAGAAAATGGTTAAATTACATTCTCTATCTGGACATTTAAGCTAGAACATGCTACATATCTGTTTTGAGCTAAAACTATACATTTGCGGAAAGAGACAATGACATGGTTAAATTGCAGTCTCTATCTGACCATTTCAGCTAAGACATGCTACATATGCGTATTTCGCATAAACAAGACCTTTGCTAAAATAAAAAGAAAATGGTTAAATTACATTCTCTATCTGGACATTTAAGCTAGAACATGCTACATATCTGTTTTGAGCTAAAACTATACATTTTCGGAAAGAGACAATGACATGGTTAAGTTGCAGTCTCTATCTGACCATTTCAGCTAAGACATGCTACATATGCGTATTTTGCATAAACAAGACCTTTGCTAAAATAAAAAATAAATGGTTAAATTGCATTTTCTATCTGGACATTTAAGCTAGAACATGCTACATATCTGTTTTGAGCTAAAAAAAAAAAAAGACATTTGCGGAAAGAGACAATGACATGGTGAAATTGCAGTCTCTATCTGCGCATTTCAGCTAAGACATGCTAAATATGCGTATTTCGCATAAACAAGACCATTGCTAAAATCTAAAATAAATGGTTACATTGCATTCTCTATCTAGACATTTAAGCTAGAACATGCTACATATCTGTTTTGAACTAAAAAAAGACATTTGCTGAAAGAGACAATGACATGGTTAAATTGCAGTCTCTTTCTGCGCATTTGAGGTAAGACATGCTACATATGCGTATTTTGCATAAGCAAGACCTTTGCTAAAATAAAAAATAAATGGTTAAATTGCATTCTCTATCTGGACATTTAAGCTAGAACATGCTACATATCTGTTTTGAGCTAAAACTATACATTTGCGGAAAGAGACAATGACATGGTTAAATTGCAGTCTCTATCTGCGCATTTGAGGTAAGACATGCTACATATGCGTATTTCGCATAAACAAGACCTTTGCTAAAATAAAAACAAAATGGTTACATTGCATTCTCTATCTGCCCGTTTAAGGTAAGACATGCTACATATCTGTTTTGAGCTAAAACTAGACATTTGCGGAAAGAGACAATGACATGGTTACATTGCATTCTCTATCTGCCCGTTTAAGGTAAGACATGCTACATATCTGTTTTGAGCTAAAACTAGACATTTGCGGAAAGAGACAATGACATGGTTACATTGCATTCTCTATCAGTCCGTTTAAGGTAAGACATGCTACATATCTGTTGGAAGCTAAAACTATACATTTGCAGAAAGATAAAGAAATGGTTAAATTGCATCCTATAGCTGCACATTACACTAACAGTTTAAGACTACAGTGGCAATTGTCTAACTAATTAACCATGTTGTGCACAAATACTCACCAACGAAATACCCAGGGGGAAATTGTCTTTCCTCAAACTGCCGCCACAGGGAGGACAAAGAGAAGATGCGGGCATTATGACAAGCCCCGCCGAAATTCGCACACGTCTGCATAATCCTCATCTGTGCATCACAAACATACTGCACGTTGAGGCTATGGAAATGTTTGCTGGAGCACGCAGCGCAATGTGGGTGCAATCTATTGCTCCCAAGACATTGGGCAATTCAGCGATAGCAAAGAATTCCCTCTTCAGGCACCTCCAATCACCATCATTCTGAGGGAATCCTATGTAACGCTTACTGATACGTACCATGGCATCCAGAAAGTGATCAAACACCACCGAGAATGTACCTTGAGCCAGGCCATGCATGTACATCTCTCCTGATTGAAAACTCCCGGAGGCCAGGACGTATATACAACTTAGTATCTTAGTGATACCAGGGACAGCAGTCCTTATTCGTATACGTGGCTCCAGATGAGGTCTAAGAACAAAAGGCCAATGAGCTGCTCGTGATTGAGCCTATACTTGTCATAAACCTCAAAGTCACTCATGTTTTCCAAGGTGGGTCTTACCCTGTAGACACGAGGACCTCTAACCAGACGAGCCCTTTGTCTCACTCGGAGCCGCCGAGGCTGCCTGATTCTATCAACTGCTACTTGGGCAACAGCACCACCAGCAGCATCTATCAGATCGTCATCCATATTTGCCAAGCTTAGCAGCACGAAGCCAAACAGCAGAGCAAACACAACGCAAGGAGTAACAAGGTATGCAAAAACACAGAAGCGAATTGATACAATGTCGATCACCATGGACGCTTTGGCCATGTTGTTTGGGGGATTTATAGTGCAATTAGTCCAATGGTAGTGAGTTTGTAATGATTGCTGATTGTATACACTTGTTTGTATGTGAGCGGCGTGAATGCTTTCAAAGTGGGTGTTTTTTTAGGTGTTTGCTGAAATGTTGTTTTCCACCATTAAATATCAATGTGAAAGTGTAAAATGTAACACATACAGTGCATCTTTGTAATGTTTGTTCATATGCGTAATAAATATTTATTAAACACGATCTTATAGTAAAAAGCACACGTCCACGCTAACATGAATGAAAGTGCATACTTGTGTATAATGTGCATAGAATCTGATCAATGTTGCTGCAATATTGTTTGTAAACGATAAAGTAACAGCTGCCATCTGTAGTATTGTATATATAAGTGATTAGCGAGATGTCAATATTGTACGCGTCTCTTTAAAATCGCAATAATAATTCTGAACTTCCGGCTGTCATCTGTAGTATTGTATATATATATATAAGTGATTGGCGAGATGTCAATATTGTACGCGTCCCATTAAAATCGCAATAATAATTCTGAACTTCCGGCTGTCATCTGTAGTATTGTATATATAAGTGATTTGCGAGATGTCAATATTGTACGCGCCCCATTAAAATCGCAATAATAATTCCTAACTTCCGGCTGTCATCTGTAGTATTGTATATATAAGTGATTTGCGAGATGTCAATATTGTACGCGTCCCATTAAAATCGCACTAATAATTCCGAACTTCCGGCTGTCATCTGTAGTATTTTATATATAAGTGATTGGCGAGATGTCAATATTGTACGCGTCCCATTAAAATCGCATTAATAATTCCGAACTTCCGGCTGTCATCTGTAGTATTGTATATATAAGTGATTTGCGAGATGTCAATATTGTACGCGTCCCATTAAAATCGCCATAATAATGATGTTCCAAACTCTTGTTTATGTATATGTTGTATTGTAGTATTGAGTGCTAAAGTTTTGAAAGGGGCGGAAATCTGTAATGTGTATGGTTGAATCTTCAAATGACGTCATCATATTATCAACCTGCCTGTGTAGTTATGAAATCCTCATTGTGTTGTTGTATTTTACTACATTGTTATTGTGTACTGATTAAAATATAAATGTGTGCTTTGTGGTTGCGTGATGCGTGTTTTGTACATATAAGTATATATTGTGATTGTGTCCCACATATGCTGACTTCTATAAAGCAGTGTAGCATTGTTGTTCCTTCCCAAAAAGTGACATCTGTAATCTGTTCCAATGATGTTCTTATTGTACGTAATTCCTAATGGTATATTGTGATTGAATCATGATGTTAAAGGTACAGTAAAATCCCTATTTTCTGTTTCCTGATTCATAGAGAGAATGTAATGTGTTTTTCACCCATCATATGAATGCACATGTATGAGTAAATGGTGTAAAAGTAAAGTATGTGCATCCATGAATGATCATGTGTTAAGCCTATGTAGATATGCTGTTGCTGCAAACATATGAGTTGAATAAATGAAATGCTATAATAAAGGTAAATGAGAGGTTTTTCCAATTGTCTACTGTTTGTGAATCCTGAAATGTTCCAATTATTTTTCTGTCCGTTTAAATCTGATGTAATTGTTGAAAATGTTTGTTACTAGTGATGGTGATTTGTAGTTGATGTAATGTAAAAGTATAAAACAATTTAATGTTGTTGTGAATTTGCCATAAGTAAAATCCATAACTCCATAGGGAAATAGCCATTTCTTGATCTATTTGTCATAGCGGGGCTAACGCAGAAAAACATGAGTTATTTTCCGAATTCTAGAGCTGGTATTTAGAGTTTTCATGTCTACGCTTTTTGCGTGCATTAGGGAAATCTGTCTGTCTCGTGCACGAGCACGTCTTCCCCATAAAAGTCAATGGAGGCTAAAAATGTGTGTGTAAATAAAACCCAAGACTGGTTTTGAGCGTAAAGTGAGTGACGTCATGGTCTTGTGTGAAAAAGTAGCTAAATCGTATTTATTTCGTAATCAAATTCTTCTTTGTGTATGTAATGTGGTGTATATTGTTTGTATGTATCGATGAGTGTCTGTATGTGATAATATTATTAGTTAGATGTAGCTATATGAGTGTATTTTCCCGTCTGTCAATGTAAGTCAATGGCAAAATGGATTTGTGTTGATTTTTTTTCTAACACCCGAGATCTCGCAACTTTGATCCTTTCTATTTTGACGAGAAAATATGAAAAATAAATATAGTGTAGTGTTTGTATGAGAGGAAGTGTACTTTGTGTAATATTTGTTTTGTGATTCGTGGATGTTTATTTTGTCGTTAGATGTTAACTCCTGGGTCTGGGTTGTCGGTAATGATTTCAGCGTTAGGACATTTTTGAGTGTCGGTAAGTAAACTCTAAATACCAGCGGGCGGTAAAAAGCAGCGTTAGAAGCCCTTTACGCTGGTTTAGACGGCTAACGCAAAACTCTAAATCTAGGCGTTGGTCATGAACTGACGGTACCCCACTTTTTGGTTATAATATCCATCACAAGATTTTATCCCTCTGTATAGTGAGAATATGTTTATGCTTTGAAAATACCTAATGACACGTTTTTATGAGGTTATACTGTGTGAGTGCAAGTTATATGTCTATATTATTAAATACCATTGTATTGTTTTTACTACACTTAGATCTGCTTTGCACTCCTTCTTGTGTTTGTTCAATTTCCTAGAGGCCCTGTATATAAGCATATACATATATATTTATAGGGAACACAAACTTCCCATAGACCACAGTGTAAAGGCACTTTTCAGTGCCGTTTTGTTTCTAACACACCACACACGCAACTTTTAATTTAACCCATAAAAACTGCTTTTTGCTTTTTTTAATTAAAAAGTTCTCTCTCTCTATACATATATATATATATATATATATATATATATATATATATATAAATATATATATATATATATTTTATAAAAAAATATATACTTTATTTTGGGTGTTATTATGAAAATTAGCCAGAGGTCTGACCTCTGGTTAATTTTCTGAGCGCTAATAGCTACTGTGAGCTTGCCATAGCAATAACCAGCCACCTATAATGTCTGGTTATTTATTGTGTGGCTGCAAATGGGCAAATTTGTCTGTTTGCGGACCTGCAATAAATTAGCGCTCCACTTGTATTCTACCCCAATATTTTTTTATAACTGAAGCAGCCAAAGCCTTTGTTTTATGCTTGAAGGCAGTTGTCATTACCTACATTTGTTGATCCATTTGTATATATTCATATTTGTTTAAATCTTACAATCATGTTAATCTCAACTGACACACAATTTCATTACCCAAGAAAATATTGCAGCTACATTAAATTGAAATTATGTTTGTGCCTATTGGTATGAATTCTCATTTTATTGTAGCAATTATTGTTTATATCATAAAATGTGACATCAATAAAAGTGTCTAAAGGTACATTTTCTCTTTCAAGAGTGAAAATAAACACAAAACAACCAGTGTTCTTCTTAAATAATTTTAGATAAAAATGCATAGATAAAATGCATAATGTTACTATTTATACAGCTATTTAACAACCGTTAAAACTAAATGTTTGAATGCCTTATAAATACATTTCATTTTCTTTGCATTTTATATCATATTTACATTAATAGATAAGCATACTAAGGCATGGTATGTTTATTTCATCATACACAAATATTTATATTTATATACATTGATCTCCAAAGATTTCAGGATGAAATCATACTGAGGAATTATTTTAGAAATGAGGATACTGCTAAACAGTTTACATAAAATAATATTTTGTTTTTTTCTAAATATTTCCAGAAATATTACAAAAGGATATTATTCCTTAAACAAAAGAAGCAAGCAAAAAATAAAAGGCAGAACCCATATATCAGAGGTTGACTCAAAAATCAGAAAAAAGCAAAGCCCAGTGTCAGATTAAATGAATATGAAGAACACATGTTTTTATTTGATGATTCAGATATATATATACAGGTGGCCCTCGGTTTACAATGGTTCAATTTACACCGTTTCAGAATAACAACCTTTTTTTTCAGTCATGTGACTGCTATTGAAAAGCATTGAGAAGCAGTGCATTGATTAAAATAGCCAGTAGGTGGAGCTGTCCGCTTGTGTTGCAGAAAAGATATGCAAGCCAAGCGAGCTAAAATTAATCAGTTTAACCAGACCTGAGCTATCGAGCAGCTTGCAAAGGAACAAGATCTTCCTGTCTATAAATCAGTGCAGATTGGAATGCATAGAAAGAACTGTTTGCAGAAAAATGCAAGTAAAGTCTGTGTTGTGTGATTATTTCATTAGGTTTATAATGCTGTTTAGCAAATGTTTTTGTTCATTTAACTTAGTTTAATTATATATTCTGTGTTGTGTGATTATTTTATTAGGTTTATAATGCTGTTTAGCATTTAAAGTCTTAATTTCAAAGCTTTAAAAATAATGTGTTAGGTGTTACTTATGCCAATTTTGAGAGGGGCCTGGAACCTAACTCCCTCACTTCCCATTGACTTACATTATAAACTGGGTTTCAATTTACAACGGTTTCGATTTACAACCATTCCTTCTGGAACCTAACCCCGGCGTAAACTGAGGGCTACCTGTATATATATATATATATATATATATATATATATATATATATATATATATATATATATATATATATATATATATAATCAAGTCAGGTAATAAGCACTCACTGGATTTAAGCACAGCACACTTTATTAGGCAGTGACGTTTTGGGGCATTCACCCCTTCTTCAGACGGGTCTGAAGAAGGGGTGAATGCCCCGAAACGTCACTGCCTAATAAAGTGTGCTGTGCTTAAATCCAGTGAGTGCTTATTACCTGACTTGATTGAATATTACTTTAAGCACCCTGGTCTATGTTTATGGTTGGCAAGTGAGAGTGCACTATTTGGATTCAGTATATATATATATATATATATATATATATATATATATATAATAAAAAGTAAATTATTTTCTATGTAAATATCATAGGAATGTAGAATATGCGTTTACATTGTGTTTTGAGATTTAAATCTTTATGTGTTTGGATTAGCGTACATGAAAACTTAAGGCATGTTATTAAAATATTACATATAAAATATGGGGGGGGGAATAAAAAATCATCAAACATACCGTAAAATATTCAAATTAATCAATAGAATACATCTACAATGGCAATGAAAAGTATGTGTACCCTTTAGAAATGAATTTATGTATACATTTGTCTTAAAATATGGTTTGATGTTCATCTAAGTTACAGTAATCAACAAACACAATGGCCTAGATTTAGAGCTTGGCGGTAGTCGTGAAAACCAGCGTTAGAGGCTCCTAACGCTGGTTTTAGGCTACCGCCGGTATTTGGAGTCATTCAAAATAGGGTCTAACGCTCACTTTTCAGCCGCGACTTTTCCATACCGCAGATCCCCTTACGTCAATTGCGTATCCTATCTTTCTAACTCCGGTATTTAGAGTCGTGTCTGAAGTGAGCGTTAGAAATCTAACGACAAAACTCCAGCCGCAGAAAAAAGTCAGTAGTTAAGAGCTTTCTGGGCTAACACCGGTTCATAAAGCTCTTAACTACTGTGCTCTAAAGTACACTAACACCCATAAACTACCTATGTACCCCTAAACTGAGCCCCCCCCCCACATCGCCGCCACTCGATTAAATTTTTTTAACCCCTAATCTGCCGACCGCCACCTACGTTATACTTATGTACCCCTAATCTGCTGCCCCTAACACCGCCGACCCCTATATTATATTTATTAACCCCTAATCTGCCCACATCAACGTCGCTTCCACCTGCCTACACTTATTAACCCCTAATCTGCCGAGCGGACCGCACCGCTACTATAATAAAGTTATTAACCCCTAATCCGCCTCACTAACCCTATAATAAATAGTATTAACCCCTAATCTGCCCTCCCTAACATCGCCGACACCTAACTTCAATTATTAACCCCTAATCTGCCGACTGGAGCTCACCGCTATTCTAATAAATGTATTAACCCCTAAAGCTAAGTCTAACCCTAACACTAACACCCCCCTAAATTAAATATAATTTTAATCTAACGAAATTAATTAACTCTTCTTAAATAAATTATTCCTATTTAAAGCTAAATACTTACCTGTAAAATAAATCCTACTATAGCTACAATATAAATTATATTTATATTATAGCTATTTTAGGATTAATATTTATTTTACAGGTAACTTTGTATTTATTTTAACCAGGTACAATAGCTATTAAATAGTTAAGAACTATTTAATAGCTAAAATAGTTAAAATAATTACAAATTTACCTGTAAAATAAATCCTAACCTAAATTACAATTAAACCTAACACTACACTATCAATAAATTAATTAAATAAAATACCTACAATTACCTACAATTAAACCTAACACTACACTATCAATAAATAAATTAAATACAATTCCTACAAATAAATACAATGAAATAAATTAACTAAAGTACAAAAAATAAAAAAGAACTAAGTTACAAAAAATAAAAAAATATTTACAAACATTAGAAAAATATTACAACAATTTTAAACTAATTACACCTACTCTAAGCCCCCTAATAAAATAACAAAGACCCCCAAAATAAAAAAAAATGCCCTACCCTATTCTAAATTACTAAAGTTCAAAGCTCTTTTACCTTACCAGCCCTGAACAGGGCCCTTTGCGGGGCATGCCCCAAGAAATTCAGCTCTTTTGCCTGTAAAAAAAAACATACAATACCCCCCCAACATTACAACCCACCACCCACATACCCCTAATCTAACCAAAACCCCCCTTAAATAAACCTAACACTAAGCCCCTGAAGATCTTCCTACCTTGAGTCGTCTTCACCCAGCCGAGCCAAATTCTTCATCCAAGCGGAGCAAGAAGAGGTCCTCCATCCGGTAGAAGTCTTCATCCAAGCGGGGCAAGAAGAGGTCCTCCATCCGGTAGAAATCTTCATCCAAGCGGGGCAGAAGAGGTCTTCCATCCGATTGAAGTCTTCATCCAAGCGGCATCTTCTATCGTCATCCATCCGGAGCGGAGCGGCAGCATCCTGAAGACCTCCGACGCGGAACATCCATCCTGGCCGACGACTGAACGACGAATGACGGTTCCTTTAAATGACGTCATCCAAGATGGCGTCCCTCGAATTCCGATTGGCTGATAGGATTCTATCAGTCAATCGGAATTAAGGTAGGAATATTCTGATTGGCTGATGGAATCAGCCAATCAGAATCAAGTTCAATCCGATTGGCTGATCCAATCAGCCAATCAGATTGAGCTTGCATTCTATTGGCTGTTCCGATCAGCCAATAGAATGCGAGCTCAATCTGATTGGCTGATTGGATCAGCCAATCGGATTGAACTTGATTCTGATTGGCTGACTCCATCAGCCAATCAGAATTTTCCTACCTTAATGATGCCGCTTGGATGAAGACTTCAATCGGATGGAAGACCTCTTCTACCCCGCTTGGATGAAGACTTCTACCGGATGGAGGACCTCATCTTGCCCCGCTTGGATGAAGACTTCTACCGGATGGAGGACCTCTTCTTGCTCCGCTTGGATGAAGAATTTGGCTCGGCTGGGTGAAGACGACTCAAGGTAGGAAGATCTTCAGGGGCTTAGTGTTAGGTTTATTTAAGGGGGGTTTGGGTTAGATTAGGGGTATGTGGGTGGTGGGTTGTAATGTTGGGGGGGTATTGTATGTTTTTTTTTACAGGCAAAAGAGCTGAATTTCTTGGGGCATGCCCCGCAAAGGGCCCTGTTCAGGGCTGGTAAGGTAAAAGAGCTTTGAACTTTAGTAATTTAGAATAGGGTAGGGCATTTTTTTATTTTGGGGGTCTTTGTTATTTTATTAGGGGGCTTAGAGTAGGTGTAATTAGTTTAAAATTGTTGTAATATTTTTCTAATGTTTGTAAATATTTTTTTATTTTTTGTAACAGTTCTTTTTTATTTTTTGTACTTTAGTTAGTTTATTTCATTGTATTTATTTGTAGGAATTGTATTTAATTTATTTATTGATAGTGTAGTGTTAGGTTTAAGTGTTGATAATTATAGGTATTTTATTTAATTAATTTATTGATAGTGTAGCATTAGGTTTAATTGTAACTTAGGTTAGGATTTATTTTACAGGTAAATTTGTAATTATTTTAACTATTTTAGCTATTAAATAGTTCTTAACTATTTAATAGCTATTGTACCTGGTTAAAATAAATACAAAGTTACCTGTAAAATAAATATAAATCCTAAAATAGCTATAATATAAATATAATTTATATTGTAGCTATATTAGGATTTATTTTACAGGTAAGTATTTAGCTTTAAATAGGAATAATTTATTTAAGAAGAGTTAATTAATTTCGTTAGATTAAAATTATATTTATTTTAGGGGGGTGTTAGTGTTAGGGTTAGACTTAGCTTTAGGGGTTAATACATTTATTAGAATAGCGGTGAGCTCCAGTCGGCAGATTAGGGGTTAATGTTTGAAGTTAGGTGTCGGCGATGTTATGGAGGGCAGATTAGGGGTTATTACTATTTATTATAGGGTTAGTGAGGCGGATTAGGGGTTAATAACTTTATAATAATAGCGGTGCGGTCCGCTCGGCAGATTAGGGGTTAATAAGTGTAGGCAGGTGGAGGCGACGTTGTGGGGGGCAGATTAGGGGTTAATAAATATAATATAGGGGTCGGCGGTGTTAGGGGCAGCAGATTAGGGGTACATAAGTAGCGGCGGTTTACGGAGCGGCAGATTAGGGGTTAATAATAATATGCAGGGGTCAGCGATAGCGGGGGCGGCAGATTAGGGGTTAATAAGTGTAAGGTTAGGGGTGTTTAGACTCGGGGTACATGTTAGAGTGTTAGGTGCAGACGTAGGAAGTGTTTCCCCATAGGAAACAATGGGGCTGCATTAGGAGCAGAACGCGGCTTTTTTGCAGGTATTAGGTTTTTTTTCAGCTCAAACAGCCCCATTGTTTCCTATGGGGGAATTGTGCACGAGCACGTTTTTGAGGCTGGCCGCGTCCGTAAGCAACTCTGGTATTGAGAGTTGCAGTGGCGTTAAATATGCTCTACGCTCCTTTTTTGGAGCCTAACGCAGCCATTCTGTGGACTCTCAATACCAGAGTTATTTTAAAGGTGCGGCCAGAAAAAAGCCCGCGTTAGCTATGCGGGTCGTTACCGACAAACTCTAAATCTAGCCGAATCTGTTTTAACTAATAACAAACAAATTATTGTATTGTTCTTGTACATTGAATATATAATTCATATTTTTTTTACAATATAGGTTGGAAAAAGTAGGTTAAACCTAGGCTAAAGACTTCAACAAAAGCTAATTAGATTTACAAGCTGGCAAACATGGTGTCCAATTAATGAAACAAGATTGAAAGTGTGGGCTACAGGTACTTTGACTTATTAAAGCACTCAAACATTTTGAGTTTACTATTCACAAAATGCATCTGTTGATGTGAACCATGCCTCCCAAAAAAGAGCTCTCATAAGACCTGCGATCAATAATTGTTGCGTTGGATAAAGCTGGAAAGGGTTACAAAGTTATCTCAAAGAGCTTTAGATATTCATCTGTCCACTGTTAGACATATCGTTTAAAAGGATATAATTTAGTACTGTGTGTACTTTCCATAGAATTGGCCCTAGAATTGGCCATCCAGCCAAGGTGACTTAAAGGGCACACCGCACAATTCTCAATGAGGTAAAAAACAAACAAACTGGAAAACATGGAAAACATTGAACAGGCATATCAAGATATCCTACAGGATAATATCAGGGTGGCTGAGCACCAGCTGGAGCTCAGTAGATGTTGGATGATGCAATAGGACAATGATCCTAAACATCAACGTAAATCCACTAAAGAATGGCTTCAAAAAAAGAAAATAATATTTTTGGAGTGGTCCAATCAGTGCCCAGACCTTAACCCCATATAGATGCTGTCTAATGAACTCAAGAGAGCTGTTCACACCAGACATCCTAAGAATATGGCTGAGCTGAACCCGTTTTGTAAGGAATAGTAGTCCAAAGTGCCTACTGAATTTTGTGGAGGACTAATCTGCAGCTACCAGAAATACTTGGTTGAGGTTATTGCTGCCAAAGGATCAACTAGCTATTAAATCCAAATGTTCACTTACTTTTTCCACAGCACTAAATTGTGTATAACTATTTTAAATTTCTGTAATTTTGTATCACATTTAACAAAAAATCTTAGAAATATATCCCTCCATGTTACCTCAAACTAAATCGAGCACTTGGTTACCCTTGGTAACACTTGGTTACCCAAAAGAATGGGTTTTACAAGTGCAGGGGAAGAATATGTAAAACATGTACCAATATAACACAAGGGGATTGCTTTATATCTGCAACAACATGACACAAATGCAAAACCAGATTGAACATTACATTTAACATCACACATGTTATTTATTAACTAACATAGGGGTTAAGCAATATGTAGGGCGCACAAAATGCGCATTTAGTGACAGAGTTCTTGAGCACCTCAGGGACATTAAAAACTCAGATTGTAATATTCCTATAACAAAGCACTTTAGCCAATAACATAATTCTAACATTTCTTCTTTAAATGCACAAATTATAGACCAGAAGAGAGGAGGGAATAGAGAGCAGCTTCTCGATCAACAAGAGGTCTGAAAATTCAAACACATGGATAAAATTCCTTCATGGATGTAAGATTATTTACTAAATGTTACTTCCCAAACTCAGACCACATGCTGATTTTAGATATATGATGACTACTCAAAAGATTTTTTTCTTTTTTTACACTTTTTATTCATATAAATACATATATATATATATATATATATATATATATATATATACATACACTATATATATATATATATATACATACATACACTATATATATATATATATATATATATATATATATATTTTATATATATATATATATATATATATATATATATATATATATATATACATATCTAGAAGTAAAAAGCACTCACGAGTTTCGAAACGTCACACATTAAATTTTGTTTTTGCTACAAGACCCGGTGAGTGCTTTTTACTACTTCTGGATGTATGTGCTTTATTTTTCTTTATTTTTTTTTTATTTTTTTTATTTAAGTTTTTATTGAGGTTGTGCGAGTACAATACAACTTATATAAGACATGTCGGTAAGACAAACAGAGATGGTATACTTCAATGTGACAAAAACTATACAGATAGAAAACAAAAATCTCAATAAGAATAATCATGTGGAACCTCTTTTTCTAGTTTACCTGAGCTGAAATTAACAATTTGAATGGTCATTTTTAGTCGCACAGTTATTCTTCTTTAAAAAATAATTTTATAACCATTTGAACTTCGTATAGACTTAGACATAGAGATGCAGTTGTAGCTGCGACAGTGGTTAAACAGTGTTCTGTGATTTAAATGCTATTTAACATATTCAGTTGGTAGGTAATATTAAAAGTTATGAAAGTGCGGCATAGGCGAGATTAGCCTCTTATTTAACCCTCCTAGGAGGTATATTAAAGTGTGGGGGGGGGGGGAGAGGGGGGAGGAGGTGGTAGTATGAAGGAGATATACAGAATATATGAACCAAGCACCAGGTCTGTGGAAGGAGTTTCAGAGGTGCATGGGTTGCTAGAGGGTTATTAGGAGCTGGATGGTTGTATAGTGGACAATGCTGTGTCCTGCATAGAGAAGCTTAGGGGTCTTAAAGTGATAGCTTCAACACTAGGTAAATAAATTATTGATATTTGATATTCCCCATCTAAACAATTGGTAGTTAGATCTGCACCTCTTTAACAGAGCCCTATATTTGTATAACATAGGTGTTACACTACCCCGGCTGCTGATAGTAACACGACCTAACTAGGAGCAGTGTCAAAACTCTAAAAATAGTTATAGTATATAAAAATCATGTTCAAAGCAGAGAGTTAATAGTTAAAGAGGTAGTAAGCTAGCTCCACTTAGTTAAATATGGGAACATGTATAGTTACTGATAATTGCAAATTCCGTGAGCATCCCCATAAGTGTAAACAAAACAGAAAACAATATCCTTATATGGTGTGGGGAAGGGGAGGTGGTAGGATATATATGCATAACCTTGCAGAAGAGGTATAGCAAGTAGAAACCTCTTGATTAGAATGCAGAAGTAAGGGAGAGAACGATCCAACAGACAGACATAATTTTACAGGATGAACGTAACGCATAATAACATTACTCATGTCCCAGCTGCTAAGGAGGCAATTCAAAGAAAAATGTAATATTTAAAGGTATATATAGTGAAGTGCAAATGTAGAATGCAAGGAGAGAGCTACAGGATAACATTTTGAATACACATGTAACACCAGGGCATATTAGAAACTGTGATGGGAAAGGTATTAAATTTAAATAAAGCATATAGTGTGTATAGTTAATCCGCTGCCGGGCATGGGCCCTATGCCCCGCAGCATTAGTTATAAGGTTCCAACAGTCAGTTAGAAGCAGTATCAAACCATTCCCAAGTATTTAATGTGCATAATAGGACAGCAGCTATTTATCAGAATCAGGAATAAGAATTCCCCATCTACATTTCTCTAATTGTTGTGTTTACTAGGTAGTACCAACTATGAGAGTAAGCACCACGAAAATAGTATGTCTGGGTTAGATGTACTAACACTAGAATATATACTAGACCTAAGATCATATTTAACTATAGGAAAGTGTGTCAACTAAGTTAGCACACTTAATTAGTGATGTCGCGAACCGCGGACTCGAACTTCCGGTATTGTTTGCGAACGCGCGAACCGCGCAAACCGCCATTAAATTCAATAGGCAGGCGAACTTTAAAACCTACAAGGACTCTTTCTGGCCACAATAGTGATGGAAAAGTTGTTTCAAGGGTCCTAACACCTGGACTGTTGCATGCTGGAGGGGGATCCCTGGCAAAACTCCCATGGAAAATTACATAGTTGATGCAGAGTCTGCTTTTAAGCCATAATGGGTCTAAATCAACTAACATTCCCAAAGTGGCTGTCTCAAAACATCCCGGACAGAAGATAGATTGATAGTGATAGATAGGATAGATAGATATACATAGATTGATAGTTAGATAGAATCGATAGAAGAGAAATAGATATATTTGTTAGATATATAATTACCCTAATAAATTCTAATATTCAAACATGCGTTCTTGGACCCAACTAGCTTGTGTCAATTAGTACTTTTCTTAGCACTTTAATCCCTGTTCCCCCCCCCCCTATCGTGGGAGTTCTATATGGCCTGCCAGATTACCCTGAAAAATTATAATAATAAGACATGTGGTCTGCTACCTATTTTAACGAGGTTGTGTTTTAAGTACTACCATTCTTAGCACTTTAATCTCTGTAACTCCCCCTATTTGGTGAGGTCTATACGGCCTGGATGATTACCCATACAAAATATAATAATAAGACATCTGCTCTTGGTCTGCGACCCATGGTAACTATGTTGTGTTAATTAGTAATGTCCTTCGCATTTTAATAGCTGTTACTCATACTCACCCTATCGGTGGAGGTCTATATGGCCTGCATGATTACCCTTACAAAATATAACAACCAAACATATGTTCTGGGACCCATGGTAAGTAGGTTGTGTTATGTAGTACTGTTCTTTGCATTTTCATACCTGTTACAACACCAAATGGTGGCAGGTCTACCTGTCCTTCATGATTAGCTGCACCCAAACCCCAAAAAAAGCTGAGTGATCTTAGACTAACACCCATGGCTAACTCTGTTGTTTCAATTAGTACTATTCTTAGCACTTTCATCCCTGTTACGGGCGGTCTTCATGGCCATCATGATTAGCCGAACAAAATACTACAATCCAACCTTTGCTCAGTCTTCATAGGCCCTTCATTGTCTGTATTTTGATAGTACAGTTCTTATTATTTTTATAGCTGATACAACACCGAATGTTGTCAGCTCTATATGGCCTGCATGATTAGCTGCACCCAATACAAAAATAAATCCAAGCGGTCTTGGATTAACACCCATGGCTAACTCTGTTGTTTCAAGTAGTACTATTCTTAGCACTTTCATCTCATCATCCCTGTTACTTCCAGGACTCTCGGTGGTGGTGGTCTACATGGCCATCATGATTAGCCTAACCAAATACTACAATCCAACCTTGGCTCAGTCTTCCTAAGGCCCTTCATTGGCTGTATTTTGCTAGTACTGTTCTTATTACTATGGTGGTCTACATGGCCATCATGATTAGCCTAACCAAATACTACAATCCAACCTTGGCTCAGTCTTCCTAAGGCCCTTCATTGGCTGTATTTTGGTAGTACTGTTCTTATTAGTTTAATAGCTGATACGACACCGAATATTGTCAGCTCTATATGGCCTGCATGAATAGCCGCACCCAAAGCCAAAAAAAAGCCAAGCGGTTTTGCACTAACACCCATGGCTAACTCTGTTGTTTCAAGTTCTACTATTCTTAGCTCTTTCATCTCATCATCCCTGTTACTTCCAGGACTCTCGGTGGTGGTGGTCTACATGGCCATCATGATTAGCCTAACCAAATACTACAATCCAACCTTGGCTCAGTCTTCCTAAGGCCCTTCATTGGCTGTATTTTGGTAGTACTGTCATCCTTTTGAATAAAAGATTACAGTAAAGGCATTGATTTTAGAAACCCACAGATCATTATTTGCAACCGTGAATTTAGAAAAAAAATTGATTACACATCCGTGACACTTATTTATGCTCAGGCCTTTTTAATACGAGGGTCCCGGAGCCTCAGCCGAAACAACAGCATGAAAGAGGAGATATGTCATCCTTTTGAATAAAAGATTACAGGAAAGGCATTGATTTTAGAAACCCACAGATCATTATTTGCAACCGTGAATTTAGAAAAAAAAATTGATTACACACCCGTCACACTTATTTATGCTCAGGCCTTTTTAATACGAGGGTCCTGGAGCCTCAACCGAAACAACAGCATGAAAGAGGAGATATGTCATCCTTTTGAATAAAAGATTACAGGAAAGGCATTGATTTTAGAAACCCACAGATCATTATTTGCAACCGTGAATTTAGAAAAAAAAATTGATTACACAGCCGTGACACTTATTTATGCTCAGGCCTTTTTAATACGAGGGTCCCGGAGCCTCAACCGAAACAACAGCATGAAAGAGGAGATATGTCATCCTTTTGAATAAAAGATTACAGTAAAGGCATTGATTTTATAAACCCACAGATCATTATTTTCAACCGTGAATTTAGAAAAAAAAATTGATTACACACCCGTCACACTTATTTATGCTCAGGCCTTTTTAATACGAGGGTCCCGGAGCCTCAACCGAAACAACAGCATGAAAGAGGAGATATGTCATCCTTTTGAATAAAAGATTACAGGAAAGGCATTGATTTTAGAAACCCACAGATCATTATTTGCAACCGTGAATTTAGAAAAAAAAATTGATTAGACAGCCGTGACACTTATTTATGCTCAGGCCTTTTTAATACGAGGGTCCCGGAGCCTCAACCGAAACAACAGCATGAAAGAGGAGATATGTCATCCTTTTGAATAAAAGATTACAGGAAAGGCATTGATTTTAGAAACCCACAGATCATTATTTGCAACCGTGAATTTAGAAAAAAAAAATTGATTACACAGCCGTCACACTTATTTATGCTCAGGCCTTTTTAATACGAGGGTCCCGGAGCCTCAACCGAAACAACAGCATGAAAGAGGAGATATGTCATACTTTTGAATAAAAGATTACAGGAAAGGCATTGATTTTAGAAAGCCACAGATCATTATTTGCAACCATGAAATTACACAAAAACATTGATTAGACAGCCGTGACACTTATTTATGCTCAGGCCTTTTTAATACGAGGGTCCCGGAGGCTCAACCGAAACAACAGCATGAAAGAGGAGATATGTCATCCTTTTGAATAAAAGATTACAGGAAAGGCATTGATTTTAGAAAGCCACAGATCATTATTTGCAACCGTGAAATTAGACAAAAACATTGATTAGACAGCCGTGACACTTATTTATGCTCAGGCCTTTTTAATACGAGGGTCCCGGAGCCTCAACCGAAACAACAGCATGAAAGAGGAGATATGTCATCCTTTTGAATAAAAGATTACAGGAAAGGCATTGATTTTAGAAACCCACAGATCATTATTTTCAACCATGAATTTAGAAAAAAAAATTGATTACACAGCCATCACACTTATTTATGCTCAGGCCTTTTTAATACGAGGGTCCCGGAGCCTCAACCGAAACAACAGCATGAAAGAGGAGATATGTCATACTTTTGAATAAAAGATTACAGGAAAGGCATTGATTTTAGAAAGCCACAGATCATTATTTGCAACCATGAAATTACACAAAAACATTGATTAGACAGCCGTGACACTTATTTATGCTCAGGCCTTTTTAATACGAGGGTCCCGGAGGCTCAACCGAAACAACAGCATGAAAGAGGAGATATGTCATACTTTTGAATAAAAGATTACAGGAAAGGCATTGATTTTAGAAAGCCACAGATCATTATTTGCAACCATGAAATTACACAAAAACATTGATTAGACAGCCGTGACACTTATTTATGCTCAGGCCTTTTTAATACGAGGGTCCCGGAGGCTCAACCGAAACAACAGCATGAAAGAGGATATATGTCATCCTTTTGAATAAAAGATTACAGGAAAGGCATTGATTTTAGAAAGCCACAGATCATTATTTGCAACCGTGAAATTAGAAAAAAAATTGATTACACACCCGTGACACTTATTTATGCTCAGGCCTTTTTAATACGATGGTCCCGGAGCCTCAACCGAAACAACAGCATGAAAGAGGAGATATGTCATACTTTTGAATAAAAGATTACAGGAAAGACATTGATTTTAGAATCCCACAGATCATTTATATGACCCGTGTAATAGAAAAAAACATTCATTAGACACCGGTTACACTTATTTATCCTCAGGCCTTGTTAATACGAGGGTCCCGGAGCCGCAACTGAAACAACAGCATGAAAGAGGACATATGTCAATCTTTTTGAATTATAGATTACAGGAAAGGCATTGATTTTAGAAACACTGAGATAATTACTTGCAACCGGGAAATAAAAAAAAAATTGAACAGACACCCAGTACACTTTATTATCCATAGGCCTTTTCAGCAGAGGCTCCAGGACCCTCAACAAAAACAAGAGCAGGGAGCTGGGCATAGGAGTACAATGGAGTGTGACAATAATAATCTGAAAGTGAAGATTGCATAGTTGTGGCATTTTAATTTTGTTATCGTGGGAACTTAGTACTTGCAATGACCTTGCTCTGGTGAATCCATATCGCAAATGTGTTATTTAAGGCACTGTTTGTCTATTTTTTTGAATATCAGCATTTGTTATATGAAGCTCAACTTAGGCTGGTGAGAAACGACCTTTCTTCTGGCTGTTTGCAAATGTTGTGGCTCTGGACAAACATGTGAATAAGGGGCCATCAGCCATATTCTGCACGCAACCCCTTTGATGATTGACGATAAACATGTGTCACCTGCAAGCAGAGCTCGTTACTTCTGTCTAAATCATCTTCCTGGTATGGACAGGCCACTGTTTCCCACAGCAAGTACGAATTTTGAAATACAAGATTGTCTTGAGTATGGTAGGAAACCAAAGTTTATTTAATTCAGTACTATCTATCACCACAAAAAATGAACTTCTTGAAGCAACAAAAATGCCAGCAATTTCATGTGCTTATGGATGACAAGGACGTCATGTCCTTTGGTGCACAGAGATGGAGACGATTTTTGCCCTCCCTGTACACTACCCAGATGTCTCAAACATCACCAGAAACACAATACAGCCACTCTTGTGAAGTTCCTGGTGTTCCGGTAGCCATCTCTTTGCGCTCCTAAAGGAATACTTTATCAGTGTTTTTGTATACATCCAACAACAGCTTCGGAGACTGTGATGACGCACACGTTATTTACTGTTGTTCCAGCTGTGGCAATATCAATTGGCATGAAAAAGTTAAGATTTGTGGGTTGTGGAGCCTATAGCTGTTAAGGTAGGACGTGTGTTTGAGGAGCTCCAGGTCTTACAAGTTACTTTGGAGTTAGTTTTCAACCTTAATTTAATTTGATTTTTTGGGATTCATAGTCACACTTTCTGGGGCTATCCAAGAGGAGCCTGGTAAAAGCAGTAGTAGTCACCCCTTATATCAACGGGTACGGAGACCTGTTTTTTTGCGTTTCCAATATTGCGCAGTACCCCAAACTAATCCTGAATGAAAAAAAAAATATTAAAATTTGGACTAGTGACGCACATTTTATGCACGCTGTGGCAATTGCAATTTGCAATAAAAATAATCTGCTAACAACAACCACTACCTACGACCACACCTGACTCCTGAAGTCATGCTTCAGTTATTAAGTCAAGTTAAATTAATTTTTTTTTCTTTATTATGCGCAGCAGAGGCTCCAGGACCCTCGACAAAACCAGCAGCAGGAAAGAGGACATATGGCATCCTTTTGAAAAAAATGATTATAGGAAAGGCATTGATTTTAGAATCACAGAGATCATTAGTTGCAACCGTGAAATCACAAAAAACTTCGATTATACACCAAGTACACTTATTTATCCTTAGGCCTTTTTAGCAGAGGCTCCAGGACCCTCCACAAAACCAGCAGCATGAAAGAGGACATATGGCATCCTTTAGAAAATTAGATTACAGGAAAGGCATTGATTTTAGAAACACAGAGATCATTAGTTGCAACCGTGAAATCACAAAAAACTTCGATTATACACCAAGTACACTTATTTATCCTTAGGCCTTTTTAGCAGAGGCTCCAGGACCCTCCACAAAACCAGCAGCATGAAAGAGGACATATGGCATCCTTTAGAAAATTAGATTACAGGAAAGGCATTGATTTTAGAAACACAGCGATCATTAGTTGCAACCGTGAAATCACAAAAAACTTTGATTATACACCAAGTAAACTTATTTATCCTTAGGCCTTTTTAGCAGAGGCTCCAGGACCCTCCACAAAACCAGCAGCATGAAAGAGGACATTTGGCATACTTTAGAAAATTAGATTACAGGAAAGGCATTGATTTTAGAAACACAGAGATCATTAGTTGCAACCGTGAAATCTAAAAAAACATAGATTATACACCCAGTACACTTATTTATCCTTAGGCCTTTTTAGAAGAGTGTCCCGGAGCCTCAACAGAAAGAACAGCATGAAAGAGGACATATGGCATCATTTTGAAAAATAGATTACAGGAAAGGCATTGATTTTAGAAAGACAGAAAAAAATTGTTACAAACGGGAAATCTAAAAAAACATTGAATAGACACCCAGTACACTTCTTTTTCCTTCGGCCTTTTGAGCAGAGGCTCCAGGACAATCAACAAAACCAGCAGTAGGAAAGAGGACATATGGCATCCTTTGTGAAAAAAAGATTATAGGAAAGGCATTGATTTTAGAAACCCGGGGATAATTTGTTGCAACCGTGAATTTGAATTAAAAAAAAAAGATTGGATGGACACCAGGTACAATTCTTTATCCATAATGCCTTTTTATAAGAGGGTCCAGGACCCTCAAACAAAAAACCAGCAGGAAAGAGGACATATGGCATACTTTTGAACAATAGAGTACAGGAAAGGCATAGATTTTAGAAACCCATAAAAAAATTTTTTAAATGTAAATTTGAATAAAAAAAATTATTCGATGGACAGCCAGTACACCTCTTTCTCCTTAGGCCTTTTTATAAGAGGGTCCTGAACCCTCAAAAAAAACACCAGCAGGAAAGAGGACGTATGGCATCCTTTTGAACAATAGAGTACAGGTACAGCATTGATTTTACAAACCCAGAGATCATTTTGGTCAATTGTTAAATAGAAAAATAAAAATGAGTGGCCAACCAGTACACCTCTTTCTCCTTAGGCCTTTTTATAAGATGGTCCTGGACACTCAAAAAAAACACCAGCAGGAAAGAGGACGTATGGCATCCTTTTGAACAATAGAGTACAGGTAAGGCATTGATTTTACAAAACCAGAGATAATTTAGGTCAAATGAGAAATAGAAAATAAAAATGAGTGGACACCCAGTACACCTCTTTCACCTTAGGCCTTTTTATAAGAGTGTCCAGGACCCTCAAATAAAATACCAGCAGGAAAGAGAACATATGGCATACTTTGGAACAATAGAGTACTGGTACGGCATTGATTTGTGAAACCCACAGATAATTGTTTGTAAAAGTGAAATAGCACCAAAAACCATGCTTGGACTCCCACTCCAGGTCGTTCACCTTCAGCTTTTTTATAAGAGGGTCCAGCACCCTCAACAGAAACAACTGCAGGAAACACCACCACATATGCCATCCTTTTGCACAAGCGAGTACAGGTATGGCATCCATTTTAGAAACCCAAAGATAATTGAGAGGAACCAGGAACATTTTTATAAAAACTGGATGGGGCAACCATTACTACAGGTCATTCTCCTTCAGCCTTTTTATAACATGGGCCACGACCCGCAACAGGCACAACAGCATGAAACAAAACATATGCCACCCTTTTGCACAATAGAGTACAGGTATGTCATGGATGGAACACGGAGATAATTTAGATCAACCAAGAGACGGATAAAGATGCTTGGTCGGTCCTACTCTTTCAAATTTGTTGCATTTTGCGTTCAATTGAATGGTCCACCGGATATGAGTGGTGTGTAAAGTTGTACAATTCGTAACAGTTTAATCACTAGTGTTATGTGCCTTATTTTTTTTATTTGAGTTTTGTACCCACAGAGATGCATCAGAGGCCAGAAAAATTAGGAATGTACAAATGACTGAAACATTGGGGTATTGTTGGAGCAACTGCTGTAGCAGCGGCCAGAAAAATCGATGTTTGTAAAACATTTATAAAGTGCCCTAAAAGCTTGTGGCTTGAACACTAGTTGTTGGCGGATAAGTCAAGCAAGTCCTCCGTCTTTATAACCAAAAAAAAAAGGCCAGCCTGTGTACCAGTTGTAGCCCAAGGCAGCTCATATTATCATCAGTAGTTTTTTATTCAAATGTATCGCCCAATGTCAGTCCCTTCGGGATCCAGCCCTCATTCATTTTTATAAAAGTGAGATAGTCAAGGCTTTTTTGACCTAGGCGACTTCTCTTCTCAGTGACAAAACCTCCTGCTGCACTAAAAGTCCTTTCGGACAGGATACTTGAAGCGGGGCAGGCCAGAAGTTCCATTGCAAATTGGGATAGCTCAGGCCACAAGTCCAGCCTGCACACCCAGTAGTCAAGGGGTCCATCGCTCCTGAGAGTGTCGAGATCTGCAGTTAAAGCTAGGTAGTCTGCTACCTGTCGGTTGAGTCTTTCTCTAAGGCTGGATCCCGAAAGGCTCTGATGGTGCATGGGAGTTAAAAAGGTACGCATGTCCTCCATCAACAAGACGTCAGGAAAGCGCCCGGTCCTTGCCGCCGTGGTCGTGGGAGGAGGAGGATTAATTTCATCTCTTCCCCTGTTACATTCCCGTGGTGCTGTGACATCACCCTTATACGCTGTATAAAGCATAAATTTTAATTTATTATGGAAATGCTCCATCCTTTCCGACTTGCGGGAATTTGGTAACATTTCAGGCACTTTATGCTTATACCGGGGGTTGAGGAGCGTGGACACCCAGTACAGGTCGTTCTCCTTCAGCTTTTTTATATGAGGGTCCCTCAACAGGCACGACAGCATGAAAGGACCCATTTGAACAAGGTTGGATGCTGAGCTAATCATGTCGCGTTCCTCCTCCTCACTGATCTCATTGATGGTATCTTCTTCCCCCCAGCCACGTACAACACCACGGGTACCAGAGAGGTGACAACAACTAGCACCCTGGGATGACTGTTGTGCTCGGTCTTCCTCCTCCTCATCCTCCCCAAAGCCACATTCCCCCTCTGACTCCTCTTCCTCACAATCCTCTTCCTGCGTTGCCACAGGTCCAGCAAGCAATGCTGATTCGGCTGTTTGTGGGGGTGATGGACACCACAACTCTTCCTCTTCCTCTTCACGCTCATCTACTGCCTGATCCAGCACTCTTCGCAGGGCACGCTCCAGGAAGAAAACAAATGGTATGATGTCGCTGATGGTGCCTTCGGTGCAACTGACAAGGTTTGTCACCTCCTCAAAAGGACGCATGAGCCTACAGGCATTGCGCATGAGCGTCCAGTAATTTGGCAAAAATATCTCCAGCTCCCCAGAGGCTGTCCTAGCACCCCGGTCATACAAATACTCATTAACAGCTTTTTCTTGTTGGAGCAGGCGGTCAAACATTAGGAGTGTTGAATTCCACCTTGTCGGGCTGTCGCAAATCAAGCGCCTCACTGGCAGGTTGTTTCGACGCTGGATATCAGACAAGTGCGCCATGGCCGTGTAGGAATGCCTGAAATGGCCACACACCTTCCTGGCCTGCTTCAGGACGTCCTGTAAGCCTGAGTACTTATGGACAAATCGTTGTACAATCAGATTACACACATGTGCCATGCACGGCACATGTGTCAACTTGCCCAATTTCAATGCCGCCACCAAATTACTTCCATTGTCAGAAACAACCTTGCCAATCTCCAGTTGGTGCGGAGTCAGCCACTGATCCACCTGTGCGTTCAGGGCGGTCAGGAGTGCTGGTGCGGTGTGACTCTCCGCTTTCAGGCAAGTCAACCCCAAGACGGCGTGACACTGCCGTACCCGGGATGTAGCATAGTACCTGGGGAGCTGGGGGGGTGCCATAGATGTGGAGCAAGACGCAGAAGTTGAAGAGGACTCAGCCGAGGAAGAGGTTATGGAAGAGGATGGAGTAGGAGGAGTAGAGGAGGTAGCAGCAGGCCTGCCTGCAAGTCGTGGTGGTGTCACCAACTCTTCTGCAGAGCCACGCATTCCATGCTTGTCAGAAGTCAGCAGGTTTACCCAATGCGCAGTGTAGGTGATATACCTGCCCTGACCATGCTTTGCAGACCAGCTATTCGTGGTCATATGGACCCTTGCCCCAATGCTGTGTGCCAGACATGCCATAACTTCCTTTCTCACAACAGAGTACAGGTTTGGGATTGCCTTTTGTGAAAAGAAATTTCTGCCAGGTACCTTCCACTGCGGTGTCCCAATAGATACAAATTTTTTGAAAGCATCAGACTCCACCAGCTTGTATGGTAAAAGCTGGCGGGCTAAGAGTTCAGACAAGCCAGCTGTCAGACGCCGGGCAAAGGGGTGTCTTTGAGAAATTGGCTTCTTACGCTCAAACATGTCCTTGACAGACACCTGACTGTGGGCAGATGACCAGGAACTGCTACGTAAGAGAGACTGAGTGGAGGATGGTTGAGAGGGGGCAAGGAGGACAGCACTGGTTGACGTGGCTGAAGATGCTGGAGCAGGAGGAGGAGGGCGGCTTTCACTTTGTGTGCTGCTTCTACTCATGTGTTCTTCCCATCGGCCTTTGTGATGGGAGAACATGTGCCTTCGCAAAGCAGTTGTACCTAGGTGGCTGTTGGACTTCCCACGACTCAGTTTCTTTTGTCACAGGTTGCAAATGGCATCGCTGTTGTCAGAGGCAGACACACAAAAAAAAATGCCACACTGCTGAGATCTGCGATGACGGCATTCTGGTGGTGGCAACAGCATGCATTGATGGGCGTCGGCGGGCTGTCTGGCTGACCCCTGGTGACGATGCATGCTGTCTGACTGTGCCACTAGCTCCTTGAGACGACCCCCCGTGCTTCCAAATCGTCTCCTCCTCCTCCTCCTCTCTGTCTCCCCATCTGAACTTTCCCCCTCTTCTTCTTCTCTTCTAGCAGGCACCCACGTGACATCCACCGACACATCATCATCAACCGCTTCACTTGTATCTGAAACATCAAGAAAGGAAGCAGCAGCGGGTACAACATCACCATCATCATCACACCGTACCTCCATGTCGGTAATGCTGCCTGACTGAGACTGATCACTATTATCTACATCCTCTGTCAATGATGGTTGCGCATCACTCATTTCTTCAAAATGATGTGTCAATAACTCCTGTGACAGATCAAGTGAAGCGGCTGTGGTGCTAGTGTTGGTGGTGGCGACAGGCGGAGTGTCACTGGTCACTTGAGACCTGCCCAAAGCACAGCTGGACTTAGATGGTGCGTCAAGGTTAGGAGGACTAGCAGCGGAAGCTGAAGAAGATTGGGTTTCCTGTGTTAGCCATTCAACTAGGTCCTCCTCAGAAGTTTTTGCATCCCCCCTGGCACCCGGCGTCTGAACAATGTGCATATTTGTAGGGTCTAAAGGAATCACAGCACCACGACCACGGAACCTGCGGGGTGGCCTGCCTCTGCCTGTCATTTTTTTTTAAATGGACACTAACAATACTATTACACCAATTGAGTGGTGGCACTGTGAAAGTGGGCACAGTATACGCTGTGAGACTGACAACAACAAAAAAGACAGATGTTTTAAAAATCACAAATTGTTAATTTTTTTAAATATTACTAGTACTGTGGCAACAAATATGATTGTTTGGCACTATTTGGCAAATGAGCCTGTCTGGCACACACGCTGGGAGAAAGGAAACTGCAATTCAATGGCACTAGGAGACTGAAGAATCACAGTCAAAACAGTTATGATTAACAAAAATTCCAATCCTGTTACAATAAATATGAGTGGTGGCACTAATTGGCTAGTTGGGACTGGCACACAGGCAGGCAGGCAGGAGGAAAATGCAGTTCAAGGGCACTAGTAGACTGCAGATTGACAGTCAAAACAGTGTTGATTGACAAATTTTGCAATACTGTTAAAAGAAATATGATTGCTAGCACTAATTGGATAGTTGGGCCTGGCACACAGGCTGGCAGGCAGTAGAAAAGTGCAATTCAATGGCACAAGGAAAATGAGGATTAAGATCAACCATCAAGATTTTTTTTATTTAAATTAGTAACTATACTGTGACAACAATTAGGATTGGTGTAAATAGTTGGCAAGACGGCCTGGCACAAAAGGATGGCAGGCAGGAGGGAGATGCAATTCAAGGACACTAGGAGACTGATTAATGACAGTCAAAACAGTGATGATTGACAATTTTTGCAATACTGTTAACAGAAATATGATTGCTGACAACAATTGGCTAGGTGGGGGCCTGGCTCACAGCAGGCTGCAAGGCAGGAGGAAAGTGCGTTTCAATGGCACCAGCAAACTGACGATTCAAATCACAGCAACTATTACCAAAAATTTTAATTTTTAATTATTAGAATACTGTCACAACAAATATGATTAGTGTAAATATTTTTTAAGTAGGCCTGGCACACAGGCTTGGAAGGCTGTAGAAAAGTGCAATTCAAAGGCACGAGCAAACTGAGGGTTAAGATCATCAACAATAAAGATTTTTTTAATTTTAATTAGTAACTATACAGTGACAAAAAATTAGGATTGGTGTAAATAGTTGGCAAGACATCCTGGCACAAAAGGATGGCAGGCAGGAGGGAGATGCAATTCAAGGACACTAGGAGACTGATTACTGACAGTCTAAACAGTGATGATTGACAATTTTTGCAATACTTTTAACAGAAATATGATTGCTGACAACAATTGGCTAGGTGGGGGCCTGGCTCACAGCAGGCTGCAAGGCAGGAGGAAAGTGCGTTTCAATGGCACCAGCAAACTGACGATTCAAATCACAGCAACTATTACCAAAAATTTTAATTTTTAATTATTAGAATACTGTCACAACAAATATGATTGGTGTAAATATTTTTTAAGTAGGCCTGGCACACAGGCTTGGAAGGCTGTAGAAAAGTGCAATTCAAAGGCACGAGCAAACTGAGGGTTAAGATCATCAACAATAAAGATTTTTTTAATTTTAATTAGTAACTATACTGTGACAAAAAATTAGGATTGGTGTAAATAGTTGGCAAGACGGCCTGGCACAAAAGGATGGTAGGCAGGAGGGAGATGCAATTCAAGGACACTAGGAGACTGATTACTGACAGTTTTAAACAGTGATGATTGACAATTTTTGCAATACTGTTAACAGAAATATGATTGCTGACAACAATTGGCTAGGTGGGGGCCTGGCTCACAGCAGGCTGCAAGGCAGGAGGAAAGTGCGTTTCAATGGCACCAGCAAACTGACGATTCAAATCACAGCAACTATTACCAAAAATTTTAATTTTTAATTATTAGAATACTGTCACAACAAATATGATTGGTGTAAATATTTTTTAAGTAGGCCTGGCACACAGGCTTGGAAGGCTGTAGAAAAGTGCAATTCAAAGGCACGAGCAAACTGAGGGTTAAGATCATCAACAATAAAGATTTTTTTAATTTTAATTAGTAACTATACTGTGACAAAAAATTAGGATTGGTGTAAATAGTTGGCAAGACGGCCTGGCACAAAAGGATGGCAGGCAGGAGGGAGATGCAATTCAAGGACACTAGGAGACTGATTACTGACAGTCCTAAACAGTGATGATTGACAATTTTTGCAATACTGTTAACAGAAATATGATTGCTGACAACAATTGGCTAGGTGGGGGCCTGGCTCACAGCAGGCTGCAAGGCAGGAGGAAAGTGCGTTTCATTGGCACCAGCAAACTGACGATTCAAATCACAGCAACTATTAACAAAAATTTTAATTTTTAATTATTAGAATACTGTCACAACAAATATGATTGGTGTAAATATTTTTTAAGTAGGCCTGGCACACAGGCTTGGAAGGCTGTAGAAAAGTGCAATTCAAAGGCACGAGCAAACTGAGGGTTAAGATCATCAACAATAAAGATTTTTTAATTTTAATTAGTAACTATACTGTGACAAAAAATTAGGATTGGTGTAAATAGTTGGCAAGACGGCCTGGCACAAAAGGATGGCAGGCAGGATGGAGATGCAATTCAAGGACACTAGGAGAATGATTACTGACAGTCTAAACAGTGATGATTGACAATTTTTGCAATACTGTTAACAGAAATATGATTGCTGATAACAATTGGCTAGGTGGGGGCCTGGCTCACAGCAGGCTGCAAGGCAGGAGGAAAGTGCGTTTCATTGGCACCAGCAAACTGATGATTCAAATCACAGCAACTATTAACAAACATGTTAATTTTTAATTATTAGAATACTGTGACAACAAATATGAATGGTGTAAATATTTTTTAAGTAGGCCTGGCACACAGGCTTGGAAGGCTGTAGAAAACTGAATTCAAAGGCACGAGCAAACTGAGGGTTAAGATCATCAACAATAAAGATTTTTTTAATTATAATTAGTAACTATACTGTGACAAAAAATTAGGATTGGTGTAAATAGTTGGCAAGACGGCCTGGCACAAAAGGATGGCAGGCAGGAGGGAGATGCAATTCAAGGACACTAGGAGACTGATTACTGACAGTCTAAACAGTGATGATTGACAATTTTTGCAATACTGTTAACAGAAATATGATTGCTGACAACAATTGGCTAGGTGGGGGCCTGGCTCACAGCAGGCTGCAAGGCAGGAGGAAAGTGCGTTTCATTGGCACCAGCAAACTGACGATTCAAATCACAGCAACTATTAACAAAAATTTTAATTTTTAATTATTAGAATACTGTCACAACAAATATGATTGGTGTAAATATTTTTTAAGTAGGCCTGGCACACAGGCTTGGAAGGCTGTAGAAAAGTGCAATTCAAAGGCACGAGCAAACTGAGGGTTAAGATCATCAACAATAAAGATTTTTTTAATTTTAATTAGTAACTATACTGTGACAAAAAATTAGGATTGGTGTAAATAGTTGGCAAGACGGCCTGGCACAAAAGGATGGCAGGCAGGAGGGAGATGCAATTCAAGGACACTAGGAGACTGATTACTGACAGTCTAAACAGTGATGATTGACAATTTTTGCAATACTGTTAACAGAAATATGATTGCTGACAACAATTGGCTAGGTGGGGGCCTGGCTCAAAGCAGGCTGCAAGGCAGGAGGAAAGTGCGTTTCAATGGCACCAGCAAACTGACGATTCAAATCACAGCAACTATTACCAAAAATTTTAATTTTTAATTATTAGAATACTGTCACAACAAATATGATTGGTGTAAATATTTTTTAAGTAGGCCTGGCACACAGGCTTGGAAGGCTGTAGAAAACTGCAATTCAAAGGCACGAGCAAACTGAGGGTTAAGATCATCAACAATAAAGATTTTTTTAATTTTAATTAGTAACTATACTGTGACAAAAAATTAGGATTGGTGTAAATAGTTGGCAAGACATCCTGGCACAAAAGGATGGCAGGCAGGAGGGAGATGCAATTCAAGGACACTAGGAGGCTGATTACTGACAGTCTAAACAGTGTTGATTGACAATTTTTGCAATACTTTTAACAGAAATATGATTGCTGACAACAATTGGCTAGGTGGGGGCCTGGCTCACAGCAGGCTGCAAGGCAGGAGGAAAGTGCGTTTCAATGGCACCAGCAAACTGACGATTCAAATCACAGCAACTATTACCAAAATTTTAATTTTTAATTATTAGAATACTGTCACAACAAATATGATTGGTTTAAATATTTTTTAAGTAGGCCTGGCACACAGGCTTGGAAGGCTGTAGAAAACTGAATTCAAAGGCACGAGCAAACTGAGGGTTAAGATCATCAACAATAAAGATTTTTTTAATTATAATTAGTAACTATACTGTGACAAAAAATTAGGATTGGTGTAAATAGTTGGCAAGACGGCCTGGCACAAAAGGATGGCAGGCAGGAGGGAGATGCAATTCAAGGACACTAGGAGACTGATTACTGACAGTCTAAACAGTGATGATTGACAATTTTTGCAATACTGTTAACAGAAATATGATTGCTGACAACAATTGGCTAGGTGGGGGCCTGGCTCACAGCAGGCTGCAAGGCAGGAGGAAAGTGCGTTTCATTGGCACCAGCAAACTGACGATTCAAATCACAGCAACTATTAACAAAAATTTTAATTTTTAATTATTAGAATACTGTCACAACAAATATGATTGGTGTAAATATTTTTTAAGTAGGCCTGGCACACAGGCTTGGAAGGCTGTAGAAAAGTGCAATTCAAAGGCACGAGCAAACTGAGGGTTAAGATCATCAACAATAAAGATTTTTTTTAATTTTAATTAGTAACTATACTGTGACAAAAAAATTAGGATTGGTGTAAATAGTTGGCAAGACGGCCTGGCACAAAAGGATGGCAGGCAGGAGGGAGATGCAATTCAAGGACACTAGGAGACTGATTACTGACAGTTTAAACAGTGATGATTGACAATTTTTGCAATACTGTTAACAGAAATATGATTGCTGACAACAATTGGCTAGGTGGGGGCCTGGCTCACAGCAGGCTGCAAGGCAGGAGGAAAGTGCGTTTCAATGGCACCAGCAAACTGACGATTCAAATCACAGCAACTATTACCAAAAATTTTAATTTTTAATTATTAGAATACTGTCACAACAAATATGATTGGTGTAAATATTTTTTAAGTAGGCCTGGCACACAAGGCTTGGAAGGCTGTAGAAAACTGAATTCAAAGGCACGAGCAAACTGAGGGTTAAGATCATCAACAATAAAGATTTTTTTAATTATAATTAGTAACTATACTGTGACAAAAAATTAGGATTGGTGTAAATAGTTGGCAAGACGGCCTGGCACAAAAGGATGGCAGGCAGGAGGGAGATGCAATTCAAGGACACTAGGAGACTGATTACTGACAGTCTAAACAGTGATGATTGACAATTTTTGCAATACTGTTAACAGAAATATGATTGCTGACAACAATTGGCTAGGTGGGGGGCCTGGCTCACAGCAGGCTGCAAGGCAGGAGGAAAGTGCGTTTCATTGGCACCAGCAAACTGATGATTCAAATCACAGCAACTATTAACAAAAATTTTAATTTTTTAATTATTAGAATACTGTCACAACAAATATGATTGGTGTAAATATTTTTTAAGTAGGCCTGGCACACAGGCTTGGAAGGCTGTAGAAAAGTGCAATTCAAAGGCACGAGCAAACTGAGGGTTAAGATCATCAACAATAAAGATTTTTTTAATTTTAATTAGTAACTATACTGTGACAAAAAATTAGGATTGGTGTAAATAGTTGGCAAGACGGCCTGGCACAAAAGGATGGCAGGCAGGAGAGAGATGCAATTCAAGGGACACTAGGAGACTGATTACTGACAGTCTAAACAGTGATGATTGACAATTTTTTGCAATACTGTTAACAGAAATATGATTGCTGACAACAATTGGCTAGGTGGGGGCCTGGCTCACAGCAGGCTGCAAGGCAGGAGGAAAGTGCGTTTCAATGGCACCAGCAAACTGACGATTCAAATCACAGCAACTATTACCAAAAATTTAATTTTTAATTATTAGAATACTGTCACAACAAATATGATTGGTGTAAATATTTTTTAAGTAGGCCTGGCACACAGGCTTGGAAGGCTGTAGAAAAGTGCAATTCAAAGGCACGAGCGAACTGAGGATTAAGATCATCAACAATAAAGATTTTTTTAATTTTAATTAGTAACTATACTGTGACAAAAAATTAAGATTGGTGTAAATAGTTGGCAAGACGGCCTGGCACAAAAGGATGGCAGGCAGGAGGGAGATGCAATTCAAGGACACTAGGAGACTGATTACTGACAGTCTAAACAGTGATGATTGACAATTTTTGCAATACTGTTAACAGAAATATGATTGCTGACAACAATTGGCTAGGTGGGGGCCTGGCTCACAGCAGGCTGCAAGGCAGGAGGAAAGTGCGTTTCAATGGCACCAGTAAACTGACGATTCAAATCACAGCAACTATTACCAAAAATGTTAATTTTTAATTATTAGAATACTGTCACAAAAAATATGATTGGTGTAAATATTTTTTAAGTAGGCCTGGCACACAGGCTTGGAAGGCTGTAGAAAAGTGCAATTCAAAGGCACGAGCAAACAGGGTTAAGATCAACACTAAAAAAATTTTTTATTTAAATTAATAACTATACTGTCTGACTGTGACAACAATTATGATTGGTGTAAATAGTTGGCTAGACGGCCTGGCACAAAAGGCTGGCAGTGGCAGGCAGGAGGTAAATGAAATTCAATGGCCCTAGGAGACTGAATATTTGCAGTCCAAAAAATTATGTTTTTTTATTTTTTTATTACTGTTACAAGAATTGTGATTGGTGCCACTAATTGGCTACTTGGGCCTGGCAGACAGGCTGGCAGATATGAGTCGTGGATGGTAGGTAGGGCAGTAATTTAAGTGACAAAAACACAGGACTGATAGAAAATTAAGTTACATTACACTAGCAAAATATTTTAAAATTTTAGATTTTAATATTAAAATTATGTTAAGAAGTGCAATGCACATATGACTCTATGAGTGGTCGCACTGGCTGGCTGCTACGTAGGGCAGCAATTATAACAACAGTATGCTGTGTAAGTCAGATAGACAGTTAGACACAGGCCTGATAGAAAATACAATTAGATTACACTAGCATAATGATTTAAAGACTTTTTTTTGGAAATTTTAAGAAAAAGGTTAAGCACATACATATGAGTCATGGCTGATAGCCTTGGAAGGGCAGCTATTAAAAACAGTAGCTATGTATGTCGGATACACACACGCCTGATAGAAAATACTATTAGATTACACTAGAAAAATGATTGAAATTATTTTTTTGGGGGGGGAAATTAAAAAAAAGGTTAAACACATATGAGTCGTGGCTCATAGACTAGGGAGGGCAGCAAGTAAACACAGTAGGCTCTCTATGTCAGCAAAACACACAGGCCGGATAGAAAATTAGATTTGATTACGCTAGCAAACAAATTTAAACTTTTTTTTTATATATATTAAAATTAAGGTGAAAGAAAAATAGATATGAGTGCTGGGTGGCTGCCTGGCACAGACCAATTAACCAAAAGACTGAAAAAAAGAGGTATATTAATGCTGAGTTAGCCTGACAGACACAGGCATGATAGTAAATGTAATTAGATTACACTAGAAAAATATTTTTTTGTGTTTTTTTTTTTAAATTAAAAATAATGTTATAAACGGATATTAACACTGCTGGCTGCTGGCTGGCACAGAGCAATGAACCAGAGTATATGCTGTGTGACACTGGCCTGATAGAAAATGAAAAAAAAATTACACTAGAAAAATAATTATATTTTTGGGTTAGTTAAATTTAAACTAATGTTGTTAGGGAGATATCAGTGGTGGCAGTAGTCACAGCATATGCTGTGAGCCTTAAACACACAGCTGAAAGCCAGGCAAATGCTAATAAAAAAACAAAAACAAAAAAAAAAAACGGCATGAAATATAGCCCTAAAAAGGGCTTTTTGGGGTGCTGTGCTTGCAGCAGAGATGAGTGGAGTCCTTCTGGACTGTAAATACACTAGCCCTAGCTATGTTTTTCCTATTAATGTCAGGAGCAAAAACATAACACGTCCTATCATTAAAAAAGCAAGGTCGTTATGAGTCTAAAATGGCGGATTCCGAGTAGCTGGGAGTGTCTGTGAGGGAGTGTCTGATGTTGATTGGCTCTAATGTGTCAGGCGGCTGTGACATAAAGGGTCAAAGTTTCCACAATGATGACACATAGGAGCGGATCGTCATGTGTTCGCCCACAAACGTGAACGCGAACAACCTATGTTCGCTGTGAACCGTTCGCGGGCGAACAGTTCGGGACATCACTACACTTAATATCTCCATGTATACAAATCCTAGCAGTAAAGGACACAAACATATAAAGTATATAGTTATAACTAGTTGGATTGGTATAAACATATTCAGATATGTGGAAGCTCCGGGAAAAAAGAGATGAAAATCCCAAGCTGCAACTATTGAATAACATGAAAAATCCATAGTAGTAAACTTATAGGTGCCTTATAGGGTAGATACATCAAGGTAAATTGTGGAACCCCCTATTGTTATATATCTATGAGTCTTGGCGGAATTATAGCTTTGCTTCATGTGCGAGCGGCATAGGGAGCTCACAAAGTAGTTGGGGCTCTGCAAAGGGTAATATACATCTATTAGGCATGAGACATTTAAGTCTTAACTATGTACATATTATTATTAGTGGCTAGCTGTAAAATATAAAATATTGGAGACAATATAGTATACCATGCATTAAGTCCTGCAGTAAGAGAAGGGGGAAAACAGTAAAGACAGCAATCATAATGTGTGAACAGTAACTCAGTTCCAGCAGCTGTAAATGATCTGTCAGTGTAGGATTCAGCTGTAACTATCCAACTCCGGCTTTAGATTGATGAGGAAAGTCTCCCCAGTTCTCCTCATACTGGAGCAACCACTCTCCGCAGCAAACTGGCTTAGATACCGGGAGCAAGTTCCATAACTGTTCAGCTATAAGGAAGGTAAGAGGCCCAAGATCCGGATCCAAGATCCCAGACCCCAACATCTCCACCATGTCCGCAGTTCTGAATTTCGCTCCTCTGCCAAGCGCCGACAAGCCTGCTTTAGCTCGTTTCTCCGTGCAATCCACCTGCCCCTGCTCAGACCTTTGACATGCTGATCTTTCATCAGCTCTCACAGCGGAATCAGGAGTGCTCAGTAAGTGTTGGGGCTCCGGTGCTTCTCCACTAGTTCCCACGCCATCAGCTGCTTGCAAGCATTTTTCTGACCGAGTCTCAGTATTAACTGCAGGACCAGGCGTTTTGGTTAAGGTGGCTGTAAACGCAATTTGATACGATTCCAGGAGTTTGCTAATTTCGGATAAGATCCAGAGAGCGCTCTCCATTATTAGTTATAGCGTTGGCCCACGTGGTCATAAATATGGCTGCTGTGCGTAGGGGCTATATTCAGGCCACCAGTCTCACTTTCAGGTTGCTGTGTTAGTCTGGGAAAGTGACCCCCTCTCTAGACTTTAGTCAAGCAATTAGCCCATAGTTTCTTAGGACTTGATATGCGTTAAATGAGGATCCTAATGCGATTTTGGAGTATTAAGAGCCGGAGCTCTAAAAACATGCGTCTATTCCTCTAGGCTGTTGGCTCCTCCCCCCGTGCTTTATTTTTTAAAGCCCCCCGGGCATGTTGGACTTAGTTTGTGTTACTGTGAGTGCTCTACCTATCTGGACTATATATATATAGTATATTTATTTATATATATATATATATATATATATATATATATATATATATATATATATTTGTAGTAAAGGAGGGCACTCACAGGATCTTTTTAGTTTCAACAGTTGATAGTATTTATTCTGAAAACATAAGAATTTACACATAAATGATCATAGTTGATGTTTCTGCTCTGTTTTTGAGCCTTCTTCAACACAAGCATTATCTTAACCCCTTAATGACCACAATGTACCCTGTATGTCACTGGTCGTTAAGGGTTTTTTCAGGACATAATAGCACAAGTCTAGCAAGAACACGCTATTAATGCACTCCCTCCAGCAGACTTTGTGGAATAGAGCAGTCTCAACGCTGGTGGCAAGACTGCGCTATAAAACAATCAAGTCCAAAAAAAAGGCCAGTGACATACAGGGTACGTCGCTGGTCCTTAAGGGGTTAATACAGCTAGTCAGCCGTGTTTCCGGAAGTAAAATAAGCACGGCTCACTAGCTGTATTAAGAGAGCTGAAACGTCGACTATGATCATTTATGTGTGAATTCTGATGTTTTCAGAATAAATAATATCAACTGTTGAAACTGAAAATCCTGTGAGTGCCCTCCTTTACTACAAATATCAATTCCACACACAGATATTCTATTCCTCCACCACACAATCCATTAACAATTTTCATATACACACACACACATATATATATATATATATATATATATATATATATATATATATATATATAGAGAGAGAGAGAGAGAGAGAGAGAGAGAGAGAGAGAGAGAGAGAGAGACAGAGACATTCCACTACATATTCATCAACAATATTCATAATAAAATTTTACCCAGATTACGAGTTTTGCGTTATAGAATTTAAGTAGCTCTCATCCTATTGGCTGATTTGAACAGGCAATAGGATTTCATTAGCTCTCATTCTATTGGCTGATTTGAATTTCAAAAATCAAATCAGCCAATAGGAATGCAAGGGACGCCATTTTGAAAAGGCTTCCTTGCATTAAAGATTT